>NC_133661.1:197655782-197876345 GCF_037893015.1 Macrotis lagotis
AGTTTCTAGTTGTATAATTGGATCATCAAACATTAAAATGTGAATATTGGATTTCTCTTATTGCAAAGATGTGAACAAAGAGCAAGCCCCTTTTGATATCATCCAAGAACTATGGGTTATAGCCTTAGAAATGTAGTTCTATCCTATTGTTTCTTTCCAATCTTCAATTTTTATATTAATAATCAAAAGATATATGATTCTATCAGTGTAATTAGTCCCCATTACTGATGCATATATGTTTGTAAATTTTTAAAATTTAATTTTCTTTTTTTCCAATTACGTGCAAAGATAGTTTTCAACATTTTTGAGTTCCACATTTTCCTACCTTTCACTCTTCCCTTCCCCTTCCCATGATAGAGTAATCTGATATAGATTATATATGTACAATCATATTCTTATGTACAATTATACATATATATTATATACAATAAACATATGCAATTACATAATATATTATATATAATTATAAATGTACAATTTCTATATTAGATTTGAATGGGATAAAGTCTGGATTTCTTCAGTAGAATATTATAGATTAGAAATAGTTGAACTGTATGTTACATTTCTTCTGCCCCTCCTCCCCTGATAAGCAACTTAATGTTACCTTGACCAAAATGTAAAGAATACACTGACCCTATCTTATCTGGATTGAAGTCCAGATGTTTCTACATTCCTTGTCCTGGAAGGGGAGAACTTGTCTCTGTTTGAATTATATGTTTTTTCTTTAGACTAATTTACGCATCTAGATTGTGAAGACCACATTCCTCACTAATGAGGATGGGTCAGTGGGGGGGGGGGATTGAGTTAGGATAAATAAATTTTGGATTCTTTGCTCCAGTACCTCACTCTCTCTCTCCTTATTTTAAGGAAGAGTGGGGTCTGATTCTCAAGAATTGAATAAAACTTTTCTCTTCATACCGTGAGAAATCTCCAAATTTTATTTAAGTGGGTAAATTTATCATACACAGACTATACATATATTACAACTGTTTTGACTTAAATGTATGATTGTATAATTTGCTCTGGACAAATAAGATGAAAAACTATGCTGCATAGAATTTAGAAAAGTAAATTTCCTTTAAAAATTTAGAATTGCACAAAACAGCTAGAAACCATAGGATAATTGCATATAAAGAAACTGGAAGCCTGCCAGGCCTTAGACTAGGAGGACCTGAAGCCTAGAGTGCTCTTCAGGAAGGATATGAGAGAGGTGTTCCAGGGTGCTTTTATGGGAAGGCATCATGGAGGTGAGAAACACTCAGTCCTTTGACTATGGAGATGGTTATAAGAACTAGCAGTAACACAAACTACCTTTAGTAGGCAGCTACGTGGTGCAGTGGATAGAGTACCAGCCCTGGAGTCAGGAGGAACTGAGTTCAAATCCAGCCTCAGACACTTAATAATTGCCTAGCTGTGTGACCTTGGGCAAGTCACTTAGCCCCATTGTCATAATTGCCTAGCTGTGTGACCTTGGGCAAGTCACTTAGCCTCATTGTCTTATTTAAATTTATTTTTTTTATTCTCATTTTGTACAAATGTTTTTCTTTACATTAATAAAATATACCTGTTTACAAGTAAACAAAATACCACTCCCCCCATGAATATAGATAGACTTGCTTGGGCAAAAAAGTAAAGGGGGAGAAAAAAATTAAAATTAAAAAGAAAATAATAGTAATAATTGTAGGTATGGCCAGGTGGTGCAATGGATGAAGCACTGGCCCTGGAGCCACGAGCACCCGAGTCCATATCCAGCCTCGTAAACCCAATAATCACCCAGCCATGTGACATGCAAGCCTCCCGATCCCCACTGCCCTGCAAAAACCAAAAAGAAGAAAAAAAAAGACCCAAAATAAAATAAAATAGTAATAATAGTAGGGGTGGCTGGGTGGCAGACAGAGCATTGACCCTTGAGCCAGGAGCACCTGGGTCCGAATCCGGCCCCAGACACCCAATGATCACCCTGCTATGTGGCCCCAGGCAAGCCACCCAGCCCCACTTGCCCTGCACCCTTCCCCAAATAATAATAACAAAAAAATGTGTTTCAGTCTTTGTTCCAACACCATCAACTCTGTCATGGGTGGATCACATTCTTTATGATAAGTCCATCACAAAAGTTACTTCCATATTTTTCCACTGTTGCCATTGCTGATCGCAAGTCCCTCCTTTCTTATTTCTCCACTACCATGTGCTATATTTTCTCTCTCCTTCCACTCTGACTCTGCTGTAGGGTCACTGAGTGGCGCAGCAGACAGATCCCTGGTCCTGGGGCCAAGAAGCCCTGAGCCCCCATACCACCCCTTAGGCCCAGAATCCACCTGGCCCTATGGTCCTGGGCAGGCCATCCAATCTCAGCCCCTTGCAAAAAGTAAAAAAAGAAAATGTGTTATATCTGACCACTGTTGCCCCATGGTCCATCCTCTCCTCCTTTATTCACATTCCCACCCCTTCCCCCTGCTCCCCCTTCCTTCTTACTCCAGTTGCCTATACCCCATTGAGTATATTTGCTGTTTCCTCTCCTAGCCATCTCTGATGAGAGCAAAGGTTCCCTCATTGCCCCTTGCCTCCCCCCTTCCATATCATTGCAATAGCTCATTGTAATAAAAAAATCTTATTATGTGAAATATCTTGGACTATTCCCCCTCTCCTTTTTCTTTCTCCCATTACATTTCCCTTTTTTTCTATTGACTCCATTTTTACACCATATTTTATCTTCGAATTCAGCTTTCTCCTGTGCTTCAACTATAAAAGCTCCCTCTACCTGCTCTATTAACTGAGATGGTTCATATGAATATTATCAGTATCATTTTTCTATACATGCAGTTCATCCTCATTAAGTCCCTCATATTTCCCCCCTCTCCTCCAATCTCCATGCTTCACCTGAGTCCTGTATCTGAAGATCAAACCTTCTGTTCAGCTTTGGCCATTCCAAAAGGAACCTTTGAAATTCCCCTGGTTCATTGAAAGCCCATCTTTTTCCCTGGAAGAGGACATTCAGCCTTGCTGGGTAGTTCATTCTTGGCTGCATTCTAAGCTCTTTTGCCTTCTGGTATATTGTATTCCAAGCCCTACAAGCTTCCAACGTAGTTGCTGCTAAGTCCTGTGTGATCCTGACTGCAGCTCCACGATATTTGAACTGTGTTCTTCTGGCTGCTTGTAATATTTTCTCTTTGACTTGGGAGTTCTGGAACTTGGCTATAATATTCCTGGGGGTTGGTTTTTTGGGATCTCTTTCTCGGGGGGATTGGTGGATTCTCTCCATTTCTATTTTGCCCTCTGCTTCTAGAATATCAGGGCAATTTTCCTGTAGTAATTCTTTGAAAATGATGTCAAGGCTCTTTTCCTGATCATGGCTTTCAGGTATTCCAATAATTTTCAAATTATCTTTCCTAAGTCTGTTTTCCATATCAGTTGTTTTTTCAATGAGCTATTTCACATTTTCTTCTAATTTTTCATTTTTTTGGTTTTGAAGTATTGATTCCTGATTTCTGGTAAATTCATCAATCTCCCTGAATTCTATTCTTTGTCTGAAGGATTTATTCTCCTCGGAGAGTTTTCTTATCTCTTTTTCCATCTGGCCAATTTTGCTTTTTAAAGCATTCTTCTCCTCAATAACTTTTTGAACTGTTTTATCCATTTTACCTAAGTTGTTTTTTAGCATGCTATTTTCTTCAGCATTTTTTTGGATTTCCTTGACTAAGCTGCTGACTTCATTTTCATGTTTTTCCTGCATCTCTCTCCTTTCTTTTCCCAGTTTTTCTTCTAACTCCCTCATTTGATTTTCAAAGTCTTTTTTGAACTCTATCATAGCCTGAGCCCAATTTCTGTTTTTCTTGGAGTCTTTAGATGCAGGAGCTTGTGCTTCCTCATCTTCAGACTGAGTATTGTGATCCTTCTTGGGCTCATTTGCAAAATATTTCTCAATGGTCTTCCTCTTGTTTCTTTGTTCATTTTCCCAGCCTAAGCCTGTTTTTGGGGGGTGCTTCCTGAGCTTTTGGGACACTCCCACAAGGGTCTCAGTGTGTGAGGCTCTGTCCTCCCTCCTGGTCTGTGAATGACCATAAGCGCCCCCCTCTGCCACGGGGCCGAGGTGGTGGGGGACCCTGCTGTTCTATGGGGGGGGGCCTAGACTGCAATCAGGATCTGAATGTGGTCAGAGCTCCAGAGTCCTGTTCCAGGGGCAGAGGACAGAGCTCTGCAGTCTCTCTTCACTCCCCTCCCTCAGATCAATGGGCTCATGCCCTGGGGGCTCCTGTTTACTGGCTCCACCTGCTTCTGTTTCTGGGTCTAGGCTGCCAAAGACCAGGCTGCTGGCTGTGTGCCCTGAGGGCTGGGCTCCACATGCTCGCTCTGGCAGAGGTCCCCCGCTGTTCCCCCACTTTGTGCCTATGCTCCCCGGGGTACAGCTCAGGAGACTTCCCAGCTGCTGGGAGCCACAGCTCCCAGCGCCCTGGGGCTGCCTCCGGGAGGCTGAAGTTCTTTGGCTCTGGTGGGCCACTCCTCTGGTGGGCCACCCCTCCGACCCCGGGAGCAGAGCCTTTCTTCTCTTTTCCAGGTTACCTTGAGTAGGAGAACTGCCTCACTGGGTCCCTTTGTGGGTTCTGTCTCTCGAAAGTTTAGTTAGAGTCCTTAGTTTATGAGTTTTTGTCAGAGAGCTCCTAAGACTCCATCCCTTCATGTCGCCATCTTCCCTCATTGTCTTAAATAAATAAAATTTTAAAAAAGAACTAGCTTGGAAAAGGAATGAGGAAAAATTCACAGTAATCCAATCTGAAATAGTTCAGGACCTAGAATATTATAGCATTCTGAATCCAGAGGAAACTGCCAGCATTTCAAGGTACAGACACACTCGAATAGGTGGCAGAACCCAGGTAAATGACTTAAGGGTTATATAAGGCTTGAACATACACCCCCTCCCCCCCACACACACAAGGTAAAGATGGTGAAAAGGAAAAGTTCTATTGTGGAAAGGTTATGAAAGGATAAGCATACCACCACAATGTTGATTGAATTGTGAATTACTAAGCATTCTGGAACTATTGACCCAAAGTTACTAAACTGCGTATATTCTGACTCAGTGATGCTATTTCTGCACATGTAACCCAAAATTTAGTAGCAGTTTTATTGTAGCAATGAACAGAAAACTAAGGGTTTAGGGGAACAGCTGAACAAGTTATGGTTTATGAATGTTATTGAATATTATCGTCCCATATAAAATGACTAAAGGGATGGATTTAGAGGAAGTTGGGAAGACACATGAACAAATGCAGAGATAAGTAAACAGAACAGGAAAACAGTTTATCAAATAACTACACAACTATAAAGAAAGATAATTTAAAAAAATGTGATAATCATCAATGTAAAGTCTATGGACATCTCCAGAAGACTGATAATGAAGGATGTTACTACAATGATGTGAGAGGTGATAGAGTACAGTTACAGAATGAGATGCACATTTTTGGAATTGGTTTAATGTATGCATTTGTTTTGTTTGACTAGGCTTATTTTTTTTTATTCGAGGGAGAGATTTAGGGGGGGAGAGAGGAACTAATAATAGTAATATTCCCCTTCCTCCCAAAAAAGAAGAAAAGAGAATTATTTAAACATTTACAAAATAATGCATCCAGAGAGGGGAAGGAAGCTTAGAAGAAAAGACAGGCAAGTAGGACTGCTTTGAAACTGACTCAATGAATATATTATATTCCTAAATGCCACAAGTTGAATGCAATAGAGAATTTTAATTTCAATACTGCAATCTTCATTTTCTATTCTTTTTCTGAGGAAATGTTCATGTTGATATTTGTCAAGTTCACAATAGCAAAAAATAAAATATTCTAAAAAATGGAGAAGAGCTATAAAGATTTTTTTTTAAAAAGCAAGCAAACTTCATCATCAAGGACCATGAAAAAAGAATGTTTAGTCATCCCAGACTTAGATATACTGTATGGGAAAGAGAAACTACCATTGAAGAAAACACAGATGAGAAAAGCAGTTGGACTATTCCAGTTATATCCAGTGGAAGTGACTTAATTTTGAGGTTGTTGAGAGGTTGATTCAAAACTCCTTTTTCAGAGAAAATAGCAAGGGCACAGAAAACAAATGAACAAAGTAATATGCTTTTTTGCTGCCAAAACAAATCAACTAAGAAAATACCAATAACTATCCCTCTATGTACCAATTTTCCAATCTATATCAAATATTCTTATGTGTATAGTCTGCACATGCATTGGGGTAGCTAGGTAGCATAGCGGTTTGAGCTCAGGTCCAGAGTTAGTAAAACATACTGACTTCCAAACTGAGTCAAGAACTCAGTAAGACATGAGTTCAAATTTTGTCAAAGACATTTACTAGCTACTTACTAGTTGGGTGATCCTGGGCAAATCACAATAAGTTGGACATGGATGAAAAACAATAACATATGCATCAAGGTTGATTGATTGGATCGTGTCCATTATTATTGAAGAAGACCAAAATGACATCACTGTGTTAGAGACAAGTTAGACAAGACAGTGTCTCTGACTGTGGCTGATCAGACTAATATGAGCTTGAAATGTTCTACCACAGGTTGGGCACAAAGAGTTCACGTGAACATCTGAAGTGGGTACTCTAGACTCACACATCTCATATTTCCTTTGAGCTGCTTCAATTCTGCTCATAGAACAATGGAAGTGATTCGGTTTCCTGATATGGCTCTAGTTAACTGTCAAGGTTTCACAGGCACACAGCAATAGGGTCAGCACAACAACTCTTTAGTCTTTCAGTTTGACAGTCAGTCTAATACTTCTCCTCTCCCACACTTTCTTTTGAAGCTTCCCAAATACTGAGCTAGCGTTGGCAATGCATGTGTCAACCTCATTGTCAATGTATACCTCCTTGGAAAGGGCACTACCAAGGTAAGTGAACTTGTCCATAGTACTCAAAACTTCTCCATTTGCTGTAATTGATGGTTCCACATAAGGATGGTGTGGTGCTGACTGATGGAGTACCTGTATTTTCTTGGTGTTAATTGATAGACCAAAACGAGCACAAGCAGCTGAGAATCGGTCCATACTTTGTTGCATCTCAGCTTCAGAGGCTGCATTGAGTGCACCATTATCTGCAAACAGAAGATCAAGCACCAACACTCTCTTCACTTGTGTCTTGACTTTTAGCCTTTTCAAGTTGAAGAATTTACAGGCAGTATTGTGGCTGACCTTGACTCTGGTTCATCTTCAGTGAAGGCATTTGAAAACTTGACTGAAAATATTATGCCAAAAAGCATGGGAGCAGGGGCAGCTAGGTGGCACAGTGGATAGATCACTGGCCCTGGAGTCAGGAGGATCTGAGTTCAAAATCAGTCTCAGACACTTAATAGTTACCTAGCTGTGTGACCTTGACAATTCACTTAAACCCATTGCCTTACAAAAACAAACAAAAAAAAAGCATGGAAGCAATGACACAGCCTTGTTTCATTCCACTGGTGACTGGGAAATCCTGAGAGTATTGTCCACTATCCAGAACCAGAGCAGGTTCTGCCATCATGAAAGTGATGTTCAATACTGATTAACTTTTCCAGGCAACCAAATTTTGACGTAATTTTTATAAGCCCTCATGACTGACAGTATCAAAGGCCTTGGTCAGATCTACAAATGTATACAGTTTTCTATTCTACTCTTGGCATTTTCCTGGAGTTGTTGGGCAGCAAATACCATATCGACTGTTCCCTGACCCTCTCTGAAGCCACACTTGTTCTCAAGAAGGTGGTGAAGGATCAGCCTATTGAGAAGAACTCTGGCAAAAATCTTACCACAATGACTAAAAGAGAAACATCCCTATGATTGTCACAGGACATTCTTTTCCTTTTACCTTTATATGGACAGTAGAGGTTGAATCTCCTTATTCTATATAACCTGGAAAATTTCAATCAACTTATGTCTGAGTAGTAGAACCACCACCTTGTAGATCTCAGCTGGAATAGAATCAGCACCAAGAGCTTTGCCACATAAAGGGAACCTAATGGCATTCAAAACCTCTTTTCAGTAGGAACTTCAGCTAGGGACAGGTTGACTTCAACTTGGGGTAAACTGTCAATGGCTTCTGCATTGATTGATGATGGTCTGTTTAAAACTCTTAAGGAAATGTTCAGCCCATCTCTCTAGAATCTTGACTATATCACTAATCAATGTGACTTCATCAGCACTGAGTAGTTGAGATGTACCATATGTCTTTGGTCCAAAAATAACCTTTGGATTGTTGCTATCTCCATAAAACTGAATTTCATCTGCCTTCCATACTGAGCAAAGAATCCTGCATCTCTCTAAGCTTTACTTGAACTTGACTTTGGATGGAATTCAATGCTGCCTTCTTAGAAATGAATGGTCTATCCTAATGGTAGACCCTGTGGAATTTTTGTTTTTTCAATTAGCAGCTTCTGTATTTTCCCATTATTTTCATCAAACCAGTCTTGATGTTTGTGAGTATTCCAACCCAGATGAGTAAATGCAGTGCTGTCTACCAAATCTCTGAAAGCTGTCAACTTCTTTTCTGTTTCACTGTTGCCATTTTCCCTCCAAGTTAGTAACAAACTGTTCCTGTTCAAAGAAGCACTTTAATCTCAACATTAATTCTTCTGATATTCATTTTGCCTTGGGGCCACCACTTGGGTTGAATGTAAATGTTTGGCTTGGAGAGGACATTTTGTTTATTTCTTTTCCTTACAATCATATAGTCTATTAGATGCCAATGTCTGCTTCAAGGATGCATCCAGGAAGTTTTATTGCATTTAGGTAAATACAATAAAAGACAGTGTTTGTGATGAGAAAGTCATGAAATACACAAGCCTTTAATAGCAAGTGGCCAATGTTGTTGCTATTTCCAACTTTGTTCTTCCCAAGGACTCCCTTCCATGTCTGATAGTCTGAGGCTACTCTAGAATTAAAGCCACCTAGAATTATAAGCTTGTTCTCATTAAGGGAGGGTCTCCAGGTCTTCATAAAATTTTTCTTTTACTTCATCAGGGTTCATCGTGGTGGGAGCATAGGCACTGATGATAGTGGCATGGTGTTTTCCTGTAAGTGACAGTCTGATTCTCATATGTGTGTGCCCTATTAGGCACACAAACTTCTTGATTAGATTAGTTTTGAGTGCAAAACTTACCCCAGCTTCACTGTGTTCCCTTTCACTGTTGCTACTCCAGAAAAACCTGTACCTAGCTCCAACTTCAGTAATCTGGCCTTCATTTGCCAATTTTGTTTCACTCAGGTTGCTATTTGACTATGAAACCTGTTGAATTCTCTTGCAACAGGAGCTGTTTATAGTTCTATTATTAGTGATTTGGAACATTCTTTTTCATGTGACTGAAAATAATTTGTAAACTTTGATTACTAATCTATTAAGTTTTAATAATTAATTAGGTCTTCAGAGGGAAAGCAAAGTCAATAATGAGTTCCATTTATAACAAGTCACCAACTTGATAGGACCCCTATTGAGTTTGTGAGTCACTGGCCTAGCCTTTATTAACCTAATGTCGCTTCTACAACATGATGAAGCTTTAGGGTAAGACTTTAATAGTGATTACCTTAAATAACGAGGTGATAGTAGCAACACATTCTCAAGTGAATCATTTTGAGGTCACAAAAATTCATTTCAAGATTTGTCAATAGATGATTTCTCAGAATTCAAATTGTATATAGTTAGGTAATTTTATTTGTAGAAAAATTTAAAAATTTACTTGTATACTGTTTGAGAATTGTCTTCCCTCTATCCAGGCATCTAAATCCTGGGCATTTCTGACCCAGGCCTCCCCCTCTTTCTATCTGAGATATTGACATTTTGCTATGGCAGCCCATTAGACCTTCCCTCAAGTAGACCTGGCAAATGGGAAAATTGATATCACTCTTTATTGATTCCTCAGACCACCTTCTGTTTTCTTTTACCTGGGAACAGGGTGAATGGCATTCTAGGCTGTTCCCTCTGCAATAGACTTTTAAATACTCATTCAAACATTCTCATCTCTTCATTTTCTCCTGTTCTCCTGCTCTCACCCTCCTGTGTATTTTCTCTCCTTTTAAATTAAAAAACAAAAACTTATTTTGATATGGCTATAATGTAGTAAGCCATCAAAATATATCTACATTAAAATTAAACCACATAAATATTGTCATTGATGATGAATCATTTGAAAGTAATTATAATGTTTAAAAATTCAAGAATGTCTATTTGCTTTCTTGTCAAGAAATGAGACTTCAGGGGCTAAACAAGAAAATATGATGCTTTATTTCCAGTCTGTGGTTATTTGTTTTAAGGTGTGTGTGTGTGTGTGTGTGTGTGTGTGTGTGTGTGTGTGTATTTGTGTGTATGTGCCCTAGTATGTTGGCTTTAGGACCTTCCATAAAGACATTTAATCTCATCCAATCTTATTTTCAATACAAGTAAAAATAGTTGTTTGTTATGGGTCAAGATAAGGTGACTTCACAACTTTCCTTTTGGAACAAAGAGTTGCATCTTTTAAAGTTCATTTCAATATTAGTAGTCTTTGATGCCTCAACTGTTGCCAGGTTATTAGTAATTCAAGTCCTGTAAGATATTTTCTGAGATTCAGTGGTGACGTGATTCTTTTTGGCAGATGGAGTTGGCATGGAACAGTAAGCCATTGTTGAGCAGCATGAATAAGGAGAAGGGCTAAAGGAAATTAAGATTTCAAAAGATTGTCTAACACATTGCCCCTTTCAGTCCCTATAGTTTTGAGTTTCACCTTCTTTAAGCCAGTCTCATTCAAAGGAGAAATCATACGGAACAATATTACTTTGCAACACAAATAGTTGTGAAGGTAGGTCAGTTGCCATTTAAAATGAGATATTGTTTCCTGCTTAGCATCAGGTTAAGATAAAAGAAAATAATCTTTTGATTGCTTTCAATTCTCTTCTTCTCTCTTATTTTTCATGATCTGTGTATTACTGGAGGGATATGGTTATAGTTGCATTCATAAAGCCAATCATACAGTGCTAAGTGGAAAGTAATCCTCCAAGAATAGAATTCAAGGAGTAAATGGCCACTTACATTTTTCTTTCTTTGCTTCTGTCTTCTCTCATTATAGCAGGTTTGATAGATCTCAGTGGCCACTTTAAGAGGTTTGACCTAGTCCTAGTTTTAATCTTGGTATGGTGGACACTAGAAAGCCAGATCAGTTTCAGGGCAGTAATAGGGTTTACAATAGTACTGGTGTGTAAGGATGGGAAGGGCACAGGCCCATCCAATGGTCAACCAGAACTTCCAGAAGAGATCACAGAATTTCAGAGTCAGAGGAAATTTCAGGGGCCATCTAATTTAACCCATACCATACTGAAATTCTCATTTATGATGCTCTTCATCAATTTTGCTTGAAGAAATTCAGCACAGGGAAACTCGAGCTTTCCTAAGGTAGCCCATCCCACTTTGAGAAGGTTCTAATTTTTAGGGGGAAAATTTCTTAAATCAGGTTTTAATTTGCTTATTTGCAAATTCCACCCATTGCTCCTGAGGCTAAGCAGATGTATTGTATAGAATCTTAAGCCAGCTATCATCTTTCTGCTACTCAAATGTTTGCTCTTCCCCATAATAATAAGGATGATCCAGAAATCTTATATAAAGGATCCCATTTTCTGTGAAGGTATATCTGGAAGAAGAAGATCTAATCCAATTCCCTCATTTTACAGATGTAAAAACTAAGGCCAAGGGATGTAAAATGACTTACTCAAGGTTACAAGGGTAAGAGGCAGGACTCTGAGCCCAGGTTCTCTTGCTTTAGAGAATGACATCATCGATTTCCTAAGAACTTTGATTAGCATAAAAAAGATTTTGGGGAAAATTTTTAACCCTTAAAGAGAATTTTGGGAGAAGATTTTAGTTTCTCAACTACATATGTAGACACAATATTCCTTTTCATTAAAATACGTCCCAAAAGACTTCCCCTTCTTTTTAGCAGTTGGTCTTGGAATCTGGAAGACCTGGATCCAAGTCTTACTTTTAACATAGGCTGACTACCTGACCTTTTCTGACAAATTAACCTTCTCAGTGCCCCAGGCTTATAAATTGCTGAGCAGGTGCAGAGCTGCATTAGAAGAGGGAGTTTCCTGTTGGGGAATTCCCTAAACTAAAGAAATTAAACTACTTCAGAGGATTATTGTAAGGCTAAAATAAATGATGCCATGTAAAGTCTTTGTAAACTTTCAAGTATTTGCTTAGTTGCCAGGAGAAATCAATAAGAATATGATGGGAGGAAATTCATGGAATCTCAGAAGACTTCTAGAGAAATCTTAGGTAGAAAAGGATTGGAACTTACAAGAGTCAGATTTGTGATATAATTGCTACTCATGCATATTAATATTAGGTTATTTATGTTCTATTTAAAGCCATAAACATTTTCAAGGATTGTTTGGAAGGATCATTTACTGATTAGACTAGAATTTGATTCCTAATTTTGTCACTGACTCCATGCATGAAAAAATAGTCAAACAGGAAAGTTTCTCTGGGTGAGATATAAAATGTAGAACTCAAAGGGTAAATTCCTTGTCCATGTCCACTGTGAATCCAATGTGAATAAAGAATGATGCCATCTCCTAAGGCAGAGTAGAGCCCAACATTGATTCCTAGAATGCCAGGATAAGATGGAATCTAGTTAATTTCTTCATTTTATAGTTGAATTAATTGAAACCTAGAGACTTGCCCTTGATTCCATTGCTACTGAATAAGATTATTCAAATTTCCTTGTACCCAGCCCAATATGCTACTTTCCAATGTGCCACAAAGTTGTCATGATGATAGCCATTGGATGCCGGCTGGTGATGGATATTACCAAGGCTTATAAAAGGTTGCAGAGGTTTCAAACTTGAATGAATTCACCCAGCTCTTTGACCTAGAAGTGTAAAAGCATATAACTTTATTCACAGGTTTACTCTAACAGGTAACAAGTAACATAAGACAAATTTCTTATGGAAAGTTAGAAAGATACTTAAGAAAGTAGTAGAAAGAAAAGAAGAAGAAGAGCAGTGTCTGTAGTAGCAACCAGGCTGGATCAGCCCTGGGCTGAATCAACTATAGAGAGAAGAACTATTGTGGGTGGAGTTAGGGCAGAGTTAGGGCGGAGTTAGGGAGGGACTAAGGAGTGGCCAATATATGACTTAAGGCATTGTGTCAAGATATACGTGACTGGTGTCAGACAGCCAGGTGGGTGAAGTGAACAGGCATGTAGTACATATTGGAAGAAGGGTAAGGAGGAATTAGGGGGAGGGGTTGGAGTTATTCCCATCATCTCAGTATCCCTTTTACCTGTTGGGATTAGCTCTGGGATGAGTTTGGGAAGAAAGTCAAAACATTTACATTGAGTTTAGAAAGAAGCTAGGACATTAACATTGAGTGTAGGAAAGAAACTAAAGTATTTTACATTTCAGTAGGTCTAGGTGTCCTACAGTGGGGCTATTTAATTAGGTAATAGTAGAATGTAAATCAGACACTCAAAGGATATACCAGGTAAACGCAATAATATTTCTCTATTTTCCTCTACTTCAATCAAGTCCTTAGATGTGGTCCAGTTCTCATTTGTCATGTATGGCCCTTCTCAAATATGATCAGTTCTCCTTTACCAGGATATGGCCCTTTCCAGACATTGTCTCATTCTAATTTGCCATGAGATGGTCCTTCCCTGCTGCTCTTTCCCCATTGTTGATTTTTCTCTCTCCATTCCCTGTTATCTGGAACTTGGTACTTTCAAACCCCCCTTTCAGATGTTAATTAGCTATGCTTTCTAACAAGTATTTCTTAGGTGATTCTGTTTATCAACTGCCAATTAGCAATGCTGGGGCACATAGATAGATGACTTACTTTCTCAAGTTAAGATTAGATCTGAGCCAGGAGTAAAGATTTCTTTAAGAAGTGCCTATCTTTCATAAAATTCAGGTCAGGTAAGCATCTGTTGATGTACTAGGAAGTCACCTATGTTGTGTGATTTGGAAAAGCCACTGTCAAAGACAGCTCTTATACCAGTCTGTCCAAGGTCCAAAATTACTATGTTAGTCTCCCATTCGGATTAAGACTTTGGTGGTTCCTGTTAAACCAGTTCCATTTGTGTAACACATGATGGTTTTTAAAGGACAATTGCAAACATTATTTTAGGTGATTGAAACCCCATGATGTTGGCAGGGAAGATATTATTATTATCATTACTCTTTTTCAAGTGAGGAAATTGTGGATCATAGAGTTAAATGATTTGCTCAAGATCAGTCAAACAACTAGTAAGTGGAAGATCAGATTTAGAAGCTGGGTCTATTCCAAGTTCAATTATGTCTCCACATTTTATTGTAGCCTACTGAAAGCATGTGACTTTGGAAGGGGATTAAACATTTATATGGGGTTTACTAGGTTCCAGACACTGGGCTAAGCACTTTATAAATATAATTTCAGTTGTTCCTCACAACAGTCCTGAGAAATAGATACTCTTATTAACCCCATTTGAGGGGGATAAATTGAGGGAAACAAAGGTTAATTGACTTGCCTAGTGTCATATAGCAGGAAGTATCAGAGCCTGGATTTGAACTTGTGTCTTCTGGAGTTCAAACCTAGCTCTAGCCACTATACTCCAGCTACCTCTTGGAAGGAAAGGTCATTTATTAAGCCATTTTTTTAAACCATAAGCAGTTTATCAGCATTAGTCTGTAGGCTTGTCAAAGGGGAAGGGAGAGGGGCTATAGCTGGGATCTTTCTCTCATGCTCTGTTGTTGTCCAAGGGTGACTTTGACTTCTTAAAGGCTGAACTGGGGAATATAAATTCTAGAAGGTTGTACCAACTCTATGCTTGTTGTCTGAGACCAGTTGTTTCAGTCATATCCAACTCTTTGTGACCTCATTTGGGGTTTTCTTGACAAAGATACTAGAGTGGTTTGCAAGTTCCTTCTCTAGTCCATTTGGCAGATAAGGAAATTGAGGCAGAGTTAAGTGACAGGGTCACTCAGTGTCTGAGGTCAAATTTGAACTCATGACAATGTATCTTCCTGATTCCAAGCCTAGTGCTTTAATCTACTGTACCACTTTGCTGCCTAATACAGGTTTAATAGATGAATAATTGCTTGATTGATCTAAAGCAGGAATTCTTTGATTCGGTGACAATGACTTCCTGACTGTTCCATGAACAAGCTGTGCCATCGCTTGGTTCTCCAGCATTGTCTCTACTGACTAGCATGTCTAGAATATTTTTCCTCCTTCACTACAAGTACTGATTTTCTGGCTTTTTAAAGTCCCAATTAAAATTCCACCTCCCCAACCCCTCTAAATTCTAGTGCTTTCTCTCTGTTAACTATTTTCTATTTATGCTGAATATATATCTTGTTTCATCTATATTTTTAACTACCACTTATATAGTGTTTAATGGTGTACAAAGCACTTTACAATAATTATCTTTTGTTCTCAAAACAATCCATATACATATGTGAAAAATGAAGTTAAATGCCTTCCCATAGCTAGTATTTGAGACTGGATTTGAACTAGAAATAGCTCTTGGCTTTGTCTATATTTGTGTATGTGTTGTTTCCTCCATTCAATTATAAGCTCCTTGGGGTTAGGCACTTTCTTTGCTTTTATTTGTTTACCATGATACCTTGCATATAGTAGGGGCTAAAAATTGTTAATTGATTGATTAGGGTAGTACTCTCCTCTCTTCCCCTCCCCCTGCCCAAAGGCATATTTTTGACTTACTTTCTGAGCTACCTCATTGTTTTATTTTAGGTCTGCCCAGCATCTGACCATTGGGCTATTTCCTATTCATTCTCTCAATTATTTTCTTAGAGCATGCCATTCCTGGGCACCATTTGGATAACCTAAGAGTGCCTGAGAATTGTCTGTTAGAAAAATCAGCAGAAAATATGGATGAGAATTACAATTGTTCATTCATTCATTCATTCAACTGTCCCTTCCTCCTTCCATCCATCCATTTATCATTTATCTCTCTGTTGCCAGAGAAATTGTGTTGCCAATTAAATTGAGTGCTGTTAAAGTAAAAGAATTCACATCTAACCCTGAAGAGTTGAAATAACTCAGGATGTATTTTACAAGCTTGCCGAGTTTAGAGTTTATAGATTAAACTAGTAAACTGATGTGAGGAAAGGGTGTATAACAAAGTTTTAGGCAAGGCACCTATAGGAAATAGAGATAGAGGAGAGAGAGAGAGAGAGAGAGAGAGAGAGAGAGACAGAGACAGAGACAGAGACAGAGACAGAGACAGACAGTGAGAGGGAGACAGACAGAGAGAGGAGAGACAGACAAAGACAGAGACAGACACAGGTAGAGACACAGAGATAGTGAGGGAGAGTCATAAGAGCTGGCTGGCTTAGACTCAAACTAGTCAGGCCACATGGAATAGAGGCCCTTAGTACTCTAGCAGGCCTATGTCACTAGCACATGACTGGCTTACAGAGAGAAAGTCCATTCTTGTAGGGAGAAAGTAGGAGAAAGAGAGAGTTTCTCTTCAGGGTCCTTGAACTTAAATTAATTTCCACAGTGGGTTGGACAAGTGTAGTGCTTGGGAGTGGATTAGCACCTGGCTCTAGGTACTCTCCAATACATATGCCATGGCAGCACTCATTGCTTGTGGGTGATGCACTAGCTCTTCCTGTCCCAGAGTGAGTAACCTTCAAATCCAACATGTCACTTCCTGTGGAAGCCTATATCATCCAGTTTGGCCATGTTTCTCTGAATTATATCTATCTATCAATCTATCTATCTCTATCCATCCATCCATTTATCTAAGACTAAACTTATGATTTCATTGGTTTATTTAATTGTGATCAAATTTCCTCTGTCAATGCATACCTGCACCTGCTCTGCAACTTTAAAATGTTTTAGAGAGTTGTCTAGGGTGCTTGGAGGTATAGCTAACATGCCCAGGGTAGCACACTTATTGTGGGTCAGAGGTAGGATTTGAACCCAAGTCTTTTTGATTGAAAGGACTACTCTATTGACCATTGAGCTTTAAAGTTTGCAAAGTGCTTAAACTTGCATGATGTCATTTGAGTTTCACAACAAATCTGTGAGGTAGATACTATAGATATTAAATAATATCTGTTTCACCTGAAGAATAGGTCTTCCTCTTTAGTACTTTTCTGTTTGTTTATTTTTATCATGCACTTTGGCTGCTAAGCATGTTCTTCTAGGGTGCTGCACCCTCCCTCTGCTCCCCACCTCTCCTTAATAATAAACTCTTCATTTCATATGATCTGATTTGGTCTGAATGAAGGCAGACATCTAAACACACAGACCACATTACTAAGTATTTTGGTGATTGCTATCAGTCGGGCTTCCCAAAACTAGTTAGTACACTTATCTCCTTATCAGAGGTCTGTCTGTTAGTGGCCATGTGTTTCATCAGAGATAGGTTCCACTTTAAAAGAAATTCAGAAAAATAGGGTGAGGTGGAGGTGGGGGTTAACTTTGAAGGAGTTTACTTTCAGGTGTCCTGGAATCTATGCATTAAAAAGGCATCCTCTTTGAGTTAAGGAGAATTTCTTAGACATGGACTTTGTGGAAAGAAAATGGTACAAAGATTAGGTGACAAAATGATAGGATTTTAAAGCTTGAAGGAACCTTTTTGGTCATAAAGTCCAAAGCTTACCAATTTGGTAGATAAGGAAACTGAAGCCCAGACAATTTTCATGAATTGCTTTAGGTCACACAACTACTATTTGATTGTAGAGCAGGAACTTGATTCACAATCATTAAAGCTTCCTTGACCTTTTTTGGATCTTCAGGAAAAGGAATCATTTTCTTTTGTTAGAATAGTAATTAAAGGTTGATACTTAAATACCACAATACAGAGAAAGAAGGGAAGTAGTTCTAAGATCACAGGGAGAACAGACACCAAATATTCAGAGCATCATTTCTTATGGTAGCAAAGAAAGAGGAACAGAATGGATGCTCATCTATTGGAGAATGGCTAAACAAATCGTAGCATCTGAAAATAATGGAATATTATTGTGCTGTAGGAATGAATATGATGAATACAGGGATGCATAGGGAGATTTTTGTACACTGATACAAAGTGAAGTCACCAGAACCTGGAGAAATATATATATATATATATATATATATATATATATATACATAATGATTATATATATATATATTATATATATATATTATATATATATATAATGATTATAATGATCTGACAGGAACAAAAACAAAAATTCAGGTAAACTGAATGCTGAGTAATTATACTGGCCAAATTTTCCCCCTGAAATAGAGATGAGAAAATACACTTCAGTCTTTTCTTTTCCTGGGGTGGAGGTGGGCTAGGGGAGGTAGAAGAGAGGAAAGGAACTTAGGAGGAGTTATTAAGCAGCAATTATAGGCAGCTTGAACCAGGTGAGGATAAACTGATAGTTAAATTTTTCAGCTTGGGCATTTTCATCTCAGAAATCAACTAAGATTACAAATCAACATTTGAGTAATTATTTTCTTGATTATCTAATGTTTTAAGAAAGTAATGGGAAAAATGCTAATACTATAGAATAAAGTGTAGTTATAAGTATATGTGTATATAGATGTATATTTACATGGGTGAATAGGCATACACATGTATATGTTTTACATATACATATATAAACACACACTTATATGTTCTCTAGAGAGACAGTTGATGGACCTTTATGCATACATCCTAGTTATAGGAATACCATTGTATTGGCTGCTATTGGTTAGCTTTGCTGAGCAGCTTTTTCTTTTCTTCTTCTTTTTATTTTTTGTTATAGGAGATAGCTCACAGGCTAAACTAAAGGGAAGCATTTATATTCAGAAATAAAGATGATGTAAAAAAGATATCAACAAAAATTTTAAAAGAAAAAGAGATTATAGGGAGAAGGAATAACATATTACATACTGTTTTAAAGAACAGTGACTAAAAATTAAAACAACTATGAGGTACTGTCTCATACCTATCAGATTGACTAAGATGAAAAATGGAAAATGATCGATGTTGGAGAGGTTGTGAGAAGATTGGATCATTAATGAGCTCTTAGTGAAATTGTGAACTAATGCAACAATTCTGGAAATAATATGGAACTATGATCAAAGAGCAATAAAACTGGTCATATTCTTTGACTCAGCAATATCAATACTAGGTCTATATTGAAAAGAAATCACAAAAAATGGAAAAAGTCTTACATGTTCAAAAATATTTATAGCAGCTCTTTTTGTAGTGGTAAAGATTTGGAAATTGAGGGTATGCTCATCAATTGGGGAATAAATGAACAAGTTATAGTATATGAATGTTATGGAATACTATTGTTTTATAAGAAATCATTAATGTTCAGCCTGGAAAGAATTACCTGAACTGAAGCTGAATGAAGGGAGCAGAACCAAGAGAACATTATACATATTAACAATAATATTATGAGTTGATCAGCTATGATGGATACAGCTCCTCTCATCAGTTCAGAGATCTAGCACAACTCTGGGAGATCTATTATGGACATCATCCATTGCCAGAGGAAAAAACAAAGCAAAACAAAACTAAATGAAACAAAAGAAAAATCCCCTACAGAATATGAATGGATACTATGTTCACTTTTTTTTTAGTTTTTTTTTTTTTTGCAAGGCAAATGGGGTTAAGTGGCTTGCCCAAGGCCACACAGCTAGGTAATTATTAAGCTTCTGAGATCATATTTGAACCCAGGTCCTCCTGACTCCAGGGCCTGTGCTTTGTCCACTGCACCACCTAGCCGCCCCTATGTTCACTTTGAAAAATTTTGTCTTGTATTTTTCATTCCTATTCCAAAATTTTCTTTCTTTCCTTTAATCCTCATTCCTTATACACAAAATGACTAATATGTAAACATATTAAACATGAATATACATGTACAATGTTCACTAGACTGCTGCTGAGGGAAGGGGGTAGGAAGAGAAGGTGGTAGAAAAATGTGAAACACACACACATATATGTATATGTACACACACACACATATATATATATATATATATAAAACTTTCATAACATATAATTGGAAAATAAAATAAAATAAAACAATAAGAACAGTGACTAGACTTCCATCAAAAGCAAATCAATTTGATTTGTGTTAAATCACAGAGCATGACTGATCAAAAAAAAGTTCAACAGTTTTTTTGGAGGGATAAGAAACTGGTGTTTATTCTCCTTTGGGGTCTTTCTACACTAGTGGACATTCAGGTAAAAACTCAAGACCAGTCTGTGGCAGTTCCTTCCCACTACGTGGTCTAAACAATAAAAACTTCAGTCACAAGGTTTGCTCTCTGATCAGAGGGGGACTGAGGAATGATTGAAAATGACCCTTACTTTCCTTCAAAGATCTTTAAACTTGAGTTGAGTAGCAGTGAGTTCTAGAGCTGGGCCAAAGTTCACACATCATCTAGAAATTAGAGGCATTGGAAGTGGCACAGTAGATAGAAAATTGTTCTAAAGTCAGGAAGTTAAAATTTTTGTTGAATCATTTCAGTCTTGTCTGAGTCTCTGTGACCTCATTTTGGGTGTTCTTGGCAAAGATATTGGAGTGGTTTGTCATTTCCTTCTCCAGTTCATTTTACAGATAAGGAAACTGAGGCAAACAAGGTTAAGTGGCAAGACACTCTGGTATCTTTATCAGGAAAATTCCAAATGGGGTCACCAAGAGTCAGTTACAACTGAAATGACAACAGAAGATGAGGTGGTTGAACTTGATGACTTCTCAAGTCCCATCTAGGGCTATTTCAAAAACAAATTTTTAAAAGATTTATGGCTTCATGTATATTTTGTCAAGTTTTTCTCTGTGTATTTGAGTAATTTTTTTTGAATTGCTATAACAAAAGTGTTAGGAAAGATTTGAAAAGAGATGTTGTTTCTCATAATCAATATTGTATCTGCGTCACAGGCTTCTGCAGGAAATGCCACCATGGACTGGTAAGGACTTCACAAGAATCTGTTGTTTCCTTGACACTCACAAAAACTGATGTTTTGGTGCAGATTGACTGTGTCCTAGAGTTGTTACCATGGAGAGTCTCTGACCCCAGGGCAGATTAGAGTAGATTTATTCAAGGTCTCAGGGTTATTGATTTGGAAGGCACTTCTATGGAAAGGAATCCATGATGATGGGTGGAGCAAGGGGGTTCTGAGGGTCCAGATGGGTGCATCCCTGGGTTGGCTAAGACCTCTCTCTCTGCTTTCCAGAATGTATGTATAGAGAATAAGATGGCAACCAGATGTGGGTGTGAGTCAGTTTGGAGGAACTAGAACATAGAAGAGTCAGCAAGAAAAAACAGCCCAATTCACAGTTTTTGCCCATGCAGAGGGGAGAAAGCTGCTTTGTCCCTTTTGATTGCAACCAGAATGGAGACACTTGGAAGACTTAATTATTTAACTATCTACCTCCATTTCTATGGCATTTAAATGCTTTTACTAGGTGGCCCATTGAATAGAGTGCCAGTCCTAGAGTCAGGAAGATGAGTCTTCCTGAGTTCAAATTCAGCTTCAGATACTTATTAGTTGCGTGTGTGTGTGTTGGGGGCGGTATTTAGGTGACACAGTGGATAAAGCACTGACCATGAAGTCAGGAGGACAGGAGTTGGAATCTGACCTCAGACACTTGACACTTACTAGCTGTGTGACCTTGGGCAAGTCACTTAACTCTGATTGCCTCATATCCTAGACCATTTCCAGTCATCCTGATTCATATCTGGCCACTGGATCCAGATGACTTTGGAGGAGAAAATGAGACTGGTGACTTAGCACCCCCTCACTCAAATTCAATTCATGGCTTGTCATGGCATCATCTCCCTGATGTCATGGTCTTCTTCAAGAATGAAGAACAAGGGGCAGCTAGGTGGTGAAGTGAATAGAGCACTGGCCCTGGAGTTGGGTGTACCTGAGTTCAAATCCAGCCTCAAACACTTAATAATTACCTAGCTGTGTGGCCTTGGGCAAGCCACTTAACCCCACTGCCTTGCAAAAACTAAAAAAAATGAACAAACAGTATTAGTTGTGTGACCCTGAGCAAGTAACTTAAGCCTGTTTGTCTCAGTTTCCTCATCTGTAAAATGAACTGGAGAAGGAAATGGCAAATACTCCAGTATCTTTTCCAAGGAAACCTCAAATGGGATCACAGAGAGTTGAACATTGCTGAAAAACATCTGAACAACAACAGCATTAAATAAACAACATAATAACAACTAGATAGTCATTTACCACAGATATATCTGGTTACGAATGTGTGAAAAAGGATGGAGACAGAAGTCAAAACCAATAGGGAGAGACTTTTCCCTCTCCACTTGTCTTAAAATTGGAGCTTTTGGTCTCCCTGACACCCCCTCCAAGTTCTAGTCAATATAGTAAGTTTATAAGCAACCATTATAAAATGACAGTAGCAGGAAACAATACAGGCAACAAGAAAGTGCAATGGATTAGAGACTGGAATGGATAGGATCTAGAGTCAGGAAGGTCTGAGTTTGGATTCAGACACTTAGATTTTTTTTTTAAGTTTAAAAAAAGTCAGCATTCCTCTTGATCAGTGACAAGCTGTTCCCTTAAGCCATAAAGCTCCCATGCATACCTGTGTATAGTTGTGCATTAATTGTTTGACTTAACTGTCTGATTAGTGATCCTTGAATGTTTGTGCTCCTTGGTACCTCATCCATGATCTCCTTATACTTAAACAACTCTATACATTGCAGCAGGATTCTGTTCCAATCAGTATAACCGTTGAAGAGCTTTCTCAGCCAACCTAGCCTTTCCCCCAGCTAATTAGCAAAGCAGTGTTTCCCTTTCAATCATCAATCTCCAGAAAAACCCTAATGAGTCAGTCATCTCAACTTCTTTCCTTATCTTGATGTTTTCAGTCTCAGGTTTCTTGTGATTCTCTTGCTTCTTTATAATCTTAGGGTCTGAGCTTTATTCCCATTATTCTGATCAGCCACACTGATATCAATAGTCTATATAAGGGGAATCAGTTCTAGAGCCATGCTGGTGTTCCATGTAATAAGCCACTGAACTTGATCAAAAACTCTTGGAAAAGATAGATGAGGTTCAATTTGTGGCTCAACCAGAAATTGTGCTATTTTCAGGAACTAGCACATGGAAGCAGGAACCAAGCTTGTGAGAAAGATCTGAATCTAAGGAGCTTAGAGGAAGAGAAATCAGAAATCTATGAGGAATGTCTGTGAAATGATAGTTAATCTGACAGTTTCCCTCCAATATACCCTATTTCTCCATGTATAAGACGCACCCTTTTAAAAAAGTTTGGAGTCTAAAAACTGGGAGTGTCTTATACAGAGGCTGTAGATTTTTTTTGCTTGCATTCCCTGCTTTTTCCGCACTTGTCTTTTCGTAGGGTGCTAAATTCTAGTTCAAAGTGATCCAGTTTGCAAAAGTGAATGTCTCTTTGTTCTTCCTCCAACTGAGAAAACATTCCAAGACTGGATCTGGGAAGAAGAAACCCTTCTGAAAATGCTCTGGCAGAAGAAGGCCATGAGAGGCAAATCAGTCAAATGGCCTGAGTTAGAGAGGGAATGGAAGAGATGGATTGAAGAGAAAAGGAGCATTGAAATTCCTGTGTCCACAAAGATGGTTCAGCAGGAGGCAAGAAGAATTGTTGATGAAAAAGAAGTTCCTGATTTCAAATGAGGACACAACTAGTGCTTCAGATTCACAAAACAGAATGGATGAAGCATGCACCCATGCGCCAGACTTGCCCAGGGAGTACTTGTAGTCAACCACAGTCCAGAGCACAGGCAAGAGAGCAGAGTTTCTCCCGAGAGAGATCCTTCATCAAATGCAGATGAGGATGAATTAATGGATGGGAGTTTTGACAGTGCTAAGATACTGTATGAATTTTATGATGAATAAAACTTGAGTTCAGTAACTTTATGTAATACTTTTTTTTTTCAAATTTCAGGCCCCCAAATTAAGGTATATCTTATACAATAGAGAAATTTGATATTCCAGTCATTATAAGGGAGTTCACATTGCAAACTTGACTTCCTTTGACCTGTTGGTCTGTGACCATCAAGTCCTCCCTATGTCCCTTGTCCTGACATGTTGATGAGCCTGTGTATGTACAATGCAGTAGAGTTAGGGACAAAAACATATTCTATGGGGGGGGGGGGAGACTGAAGAAATATAGGAATAGAAAGCTATCTTTTCATTTCCCAAAATTATTCATTACCCTTACGTTTTCAGTTTTAGGTATTTGGGGGGGGGTCTATCACAATGGGTTGAGCCAACTATGGGAGAGAAAGGAGAAAATAATGTCATAAAGTTTAACAATAGATTTAGACTTACTGCATGTAAGGTTTGCTACATATAGATATGCTTATTATTAAACATTATCAGTCTTTTTTTAAAGATTATATGCCGTGGAAACAATGTAAAGACTAACAGACTGCCTTCTGTGGGGGTGGGGGGAGGAAAGCAAGATTAGGGGGAAAAATTGTAAAATTCAAAATAAATAAAAATCTTTAAATAAAAAAATTATATGCTGATTTATTAAAAAGGAAGGGGTTTCCACTTGTAGAAGGTTAGAGAGTTGGAGAGGGAGTTAGTGGTAAGTGATAGTGATACAAAATTTTAAAAAAAGTATATCCAGAAAACAAAAAGCATACTGATGCAAACAAAAAGAGGTTGATAAGAAGACATAAATGAATGGGACAATTTTACTACTATTTTGTTAAATTAGTATGAGCTATTCAAAAATAAAGACAATTACAATGAAAGGACTATTTCCATTCCATCCTGGAGCAAGGTGATATACCTAATGTCACTTCTTCTCTGTCAAACGCATATATAAAAGGTACAGTATATTTTTAGTGCTGGATACACACTGTTTAAAGACTTACTTCCTCTTTCCTTCTGTTTTCCAATTCTACCTTTCCTATTCTTTGTGACCTATTTCATGAAACACTTCTTCAAGACTCCTACTTTGACTGTTTGCAATCTTTTCTCTTTTCTCTTCTCCAATTCTTGCCTATGGCTCTAAGAAGCATTCCTGGTAAACTTCCAGCAGATGGGCTAAACTAGACTGAGGGTAATTGATGGGCCTCAGACTTGTTGAAGATTTGGGAAGATGCCTACCTCAAGTATGTGAAGACTTCCCCTGGCAGATTGAGTTCTTGAGAGCAATTTGTTCCTATGGTGGTCATGAAAGTGACTGAAGCAGGCGCTATGGAACCCTTAGAGCTGGTCAGACATCAAAGATGCCAAGGTCATCCACCCCATCCAGGTCATTGCCAATTGCCTTGACTTTTGTTTTGATACTGTACTTTAGTAACTGACTCACTGAGAGTGACATGGCTTATGGCTTTGCATAGCTTTGCTTCCCTTAAATCCAATTCATGTTCAAGTCAAGATATCACCTGTGCTGTCATTAGTCCTCTTGCATAATGAAAGATGAACAACAATAGTTATTATTATATTTAGGTTTCTATGTCATTTATAATGTATTATTTTCTAATTGTTCTGTTGCATGGGATGCAGCTTGGCATGGTGGCTAGAATGTTGAACCTGGAATCAGAAACATTTGAATTCATATCTTCCCTAGGACATTAGCTGCAACCCTTTCCTTTAGTAGATGGCTTTTCTTGGAACCTTCATTTAAGGAGGGTGCCCAGACTCAACTGTCATCCCCGCCTTTCAGATTCCTTTTTATAATACATTACATAATTTTTCTTTCATTTCAATATAATATTTATTTTATTGGAATGTACACTCCTCAAGGGCAGGGATTGTCTATTTGCTTGTATTTGTAATCCCAAAGTTTAGCACTATGTAGGAAAATGGGGTGGAGGAGTCAGTGGGTGAGGCAGAATTGTGCCTCACCTCTGATTGTGAAGTGTTGAGCTCATACAATCGATAATTGTGGGTGCCACCGTATGTCCCTTGGAGTGTCTGTCACAAGTTGATGCTTCATAATTGTTTCTTAACTGACTGACCCTGGGCAAGTGATTTGACCTCTCTGTGTAATAAATGTTCAACAAAATATGGAACTGGAGGTAATGACTTCCAAGGCATCTGTCTGTTCTAAATTCCTGATCCTATGATTCCTGTTCAGTTATTCCTCTTGGCAGGAAGTTTTTATGGATTTTGGAAGGTTCTATGAGCAGAGTGGAAGCACTTGACAGGTCCAACAGAATGGTGAAGGCTTTTCTGTACAGATATGGTGATAGGAAGCATGTCTCTGATCTGAGGATCAACCTAGATAAATTCAGGGGGCTTATTGCAAGATTTTCTGTAGGGGGATGAATTATTTGACTTCAACAACTCTTGAAGGCCATTTATTAAATTAGAGAGGAGTTGCAATAGAATCACTGAAGGATCATTCACATCAATTAACCCAGGGCCTGGCCCTCCTAGGCACTCAGGTTGACTGAGAGCATGGAAATAATTGTTTCATTCAAATTTACTTTGTTTTCACAATCTAAACTGAAAGATTTTTGAAGGGAATATTTTTATTATTTCTTGATATTGCTATGAATAAGTTACAACACAGAGCAGGTCTTAGCAAATATTTAATGATTAATTAGCAAATGGGCTCCATTCTAGAGTAACATCCTGCCCTCTATTCTAATTTCTATAGGTTAGTTTTAGTTCTTAACTACTGAGACATCATCCATCAACATTATTATTAACCTAATATGCTCCAACTGCTTAAAAGCTCCCTCCCCTCCTTTACCCCCCCCCCCCCAATGTCCAGCCTATTATTGCAATTGGGGATGTTTCTATGGGCATCTTAAAAAGAACAATTTTTTTTAAAGTGATTCTCCTTTCCAGGAAAATACGCCCAGAAGCATAATTGAACGCATGCAAATCCAGTGGTAAAGTTTTCTCTTGATTTAAAACAAAAGACTTTAGGGGTGTAACCCCATGTTGCCCTTAGAAAAAAAAAGCAAAAAAAAAATCTCAAGTTTTTAAGTGAGATGCTGGAATGTATTGAACTATTCTAGGTGAATATAAGAGATTCACTTGACTGGAACTTAGGAGGATTAAAGGATTTAGTGAAAAACCTGAGAAGTATAGTAGTGAATAAATCAGAAAAACCCAAGGCATGCATTTCATAAGAAACTTGTGTACAAAAGTCTTTAAATTTTTAGTGATAACAGATACTAAAATGCTTCTATAATCTCAGTTAAAATTACCAAAGAAATTTGGTCTTGTTAATAGTTTCCAAAAACATGGACCATGTCTACTGAATGAGAACTGGACTAAACAGTCCCTTCCTTCACTCTCATCTCACCCTGTGCATTCCCAAGGACAATTCAGTCTATGTCCTGGAAAAGGAAGCAAAAATGGAGGCAGTGACAAGGTCAAAGAAGTAGAGAACCTTGATAGGCAGGAACATAGCTAGACTGGGTGGGATGCAGAAATTTTGGGTTTATGATAGTCTAGAAATTATTGCAATATGTTTGAGAATGTAGGGGACTGGTTACTTGGGAAGTGGTAGACTTCCCAAGAGAAGAATAGCAAGCTTTTTTTGTATTCCACTGAAACACCAAGAGGCTCAGGCCAGAAAGCAACAATTTTAAGGATGATGAGCTGACTGAATGCTGATCAATAGCTCAGCCTGTCAGGGGCAGGATATACAATACAGGATCCCCCCCCCCCCCCCATCAGTAAAAGCTAAGACTGAACTAGGCAATTGACCACTTCTCACCAATCTGGACATATGCCCATCTAAACCACATCGCTTACATGCTCTCTTTTCAGTCCTGCACTAAATAAACTTCTTTGCTTTCCAAGAAATATGTGAGTTGTCAAAACAGGTAAATTACAAAAACCACATTTTTCTCTAATGGAAAGAATTTGATTAAAGTGGTATGACATTGCTCATTGTTTGTTTCCCATATCACAGGTTGCTCAATTTGATAGTGAAAAGAAGCCTGATATAACAAGAAGAGAGATTAAACTGGGATTAAGAAGATTGGGTTTGGTCACTAACTATATGTCCTATGACCTCTCTGAGTCTCAGTTTCTCTTTCTGAAAAAAAAGAGGAATCAGAATAAATAATCTGTTTCCTTCCAGCTGTAATACTCTATAATATCAGACTATGACCTCTGGAAGCACTTTTGCTGCTTGAGCCTCATCTCATGTTCTAGTTCTGTGCATTTTAGTTTATAATGTGAAAAAAAGAAAAGCAGAAATCAGAAAGACTCCAGTAATTAGATTAGAACTCTTTCCCAACAGCCAACAGGATACTTTACAGAATGCAATAATAACAAAATTCATTTAGAAAAATAGTTGTAAGGAAAATAATGGGAAAAGATAGTGTTGAAGGGAGAATGGTTCTTTTAGCTCTCAAACAAGCAGCTTAGTTTTGTTTAAAAAAATAGAAAAGGATATCTATGAACAAGACAAGAAAGAATAATTAGTAATGGAACTCAATAACCCAGTGGTTTTTTAATACCAAATCATAAATTACCTAGGAAATAACTGTCTATTTGATAAGAACTACTAGGAAAACTAGAAAGCAGTCTGGCAAAAATAAAACTAAAAATAACATTTATACCATATGTTATAATAAATTGAAAATGGATATGTGATCTGCATTCTAAAGCTCATATTATAAAAAAATAGAAAAGAAGCACATCATAGTTTTATAACTATGATTAGGAAAGGAATTTATAACCCAACCAGGGTTAGAAGTAATTGCAAAAAATAGAATACTTTAATTATTTGACATTAAGTCTTTTTTTAAATTAAAAATTAAGGAATCTAAGAGATGAAGGAAAAAGAGTCAACTGGGGAAAAATCTTTATATCAAAGCCTTCTGATACAAGTTTGGTATCTGATATATATATATATATATTTATATTTATATTTATATTTATATTTATATTTATATTTATATTTATATTTATATTTATATTTATATGAAAATCAGAAATATAAACACCAAAAGTCATTTTTCCCAGTAAATAAGTGATCAAAGGATGTATTTACTGGAGTAGGTCTGGGAAAATGTGAATTCTCCCTTTTCCCTGTCAGGTGATATGGCTATTGATAGATATCTTTGACCAAGATTTGGGTACTCAATGTTATTTACCCCAAGACCCTCATTTCAATAATGTATTCATTCTCTCATTACTTATAAGTCAATCAGGTGCACCACCCTTTTTAAGGACATACAAATTGTGGGTCCACTGCCATGAATCATCTTTGGTCCAAGAGAGATAGCTAAATGGCCATTCCTTTTATTAATAAAATCATTAATTACTCAGAAATTGTCTCTTTGACTAGGTAATTTTCACCATTACTTCCTAGCTATATGACCCTAGGCAAGTCACTTTAGCTTTTCTGAGCCTCATTTTCTTCATCTGCAAAATGGGGAAAATAATACCTGTCCTACATTGTATGTCTGCAAAGAAACCTTTATAAAATGGAAATGCTATATGCATATGAGCTATAATTATTGAAATAGAAAAATGCAGCCTGAGGAAAGAGAGAAAAAAGGATAGTACCATCTGCTTTGTCTTGTTTCAGTTTATATGGATGCAAACATTAGTTTTTTTGAGGTTTTTTTTTTAGGTCTTTTCACTCACTCCTCACTTTCTACCTCCCTAAGATATTCTCTACCTAGCTAATACCTACAGAAGTTTAAGACAGGTAAATGAGAGGAGGGAAAGGAGGGTGTAGAAAAATGTGGAACTCATAAATTCGCAAATGAATGAATGTTGAAAATTACTTTTGCTTGTAATTGGGAAAATAAAATAACATTTCAATAAAAAAGATAGGTACATGATAGATGGATAGATAAGAGCATTTATTAGTGTGATAAGCACTGGAGATAGAAACACAAACATGCAAGACAGTCTCTGTACTCAAAGAGCTTACATTCTCATTGGGGAAGATCATACATTATGAGGAGCTTGTAAGTGGGCACCTGAGAAGGTACTTCTGAAATTTATGAACCCTAAGCCTTTACCCTAACTTGCCATAGCCTAGGATAATTCTGATGAGAAATGTCAAAGGCTTGCTTCTGTGTCAAGGAATTTGTTTA
The DNA here is from genome assembly GCF_037893015.1 of Macrotis lagotis. Lineage (NCBI taxonomy): Eukaryota > Metazoa > Chordata > Mammalia > Peramelemorphia > Peramelidae > Macrotis > Macrotis lagotis. The sequence continues at coordinate 197,685,771 of NC_133661.1, forward strand.
TTCTAGGATGATGGATTTAAGGTTGAGCTGGTGAGGAGGTGGGGGAAGGAAGAGGGATAAGTGACACAGAGCTTTGTTGTCTTATATTCTTATCATGAATTAGCCCCAGTTACCTAGGAAATGAAAATGACTTAGATCAGAGTTCTTTAATGAAATACAGTATTACTCAAAAGAGATAGACCTAATAATTAAAACAGGAAAAATCTAAATGGATGAAAAATATATATTGCCCAGACTATGGCTTGCAGTTGGATGTACAGTCCATTAGCTGCTGGTGTTCTTAAGGAATGAAAATTCTGATCACTGAAACATGGCAAGATACCTAGGGTTTACCATCTAGATTTCTTTCTGAAAGACCATGTCTTAAATCCAAATCACTCTTGACTCTCATTGACTGGTGAACAATAGATACCAGGTCAACCCCACTTGGTCATTGTTTGGACCCTAACTGGTTCAGAGTGAATTTAAGTAGCAATTCTTTCTGTTTCAGCTAGAAACCCTGAAGTTCTTCCCCTCCCAGATTGTTTTTATTTTTTTTTTAGACTAAGCGAAAGAGACCATTCTATTCCATATCTTTCTTATCTAACTTAATCAAGGAATGGGTATTGCTTTAATCAAACTGAGACCTAGTAAAGACCTTTTATTTCAAAAAGGCCTAGGTCTTTTCTCTGCATCCTGGGCCATCTCCAGTCATCTTGCTCCATATCTGGCCACTGAACCAAGAAGGCTCTGGAGGAGAAAGTGAAGCTGTTGACATTGCATAGCCTTCTTTCACTTAAATCCAATTCTCTTGTGAGTAATGGCTTCACTTCCCTGATGTCATGGTCTTCTTCAAGAATGAAGGACCACCAAAAGCAACAAAAACAATCATCAGTACCTATTTCTGGGACAGTAGCTACAGATGAATGATGAGATGGGTTTTAGAATTGAATAGAAGGAAGAGAACCAGGACAGATTGCATTTAGAAAACTGGATAGTATTTTCAACCATCATTATATGTATTATTGGGAATATTGGCCTATCCCAATCTCTAAAGAATTTAGGGTAACCCTGAGGGCAGAAGAGAGATACATGGTAGGCATAGGTAGGCATTTAGTCAATAAACAATTACTAAGTGCTTATTATGAAACAAGTACTATGCTAAGCTCTGTAATAGCAAAAAAAAGAGAGAGAATGAAAAAGAAAAAAAAGTCAGTTTTTGCCATCAAGGTGTTTGTAATCTAATAACATAAAATGAAGCTGAAAGGAGGTAGGGAGAAATACCTGGTTCAGGGACTCCAGAGGAGTGTAGCTGGGAAATGCAGAAATGACTGGCCTGGTGTCCTTCTTAGATAGAGGAGCTCTTTATCTTTATTCTTTCCCATGAGAAGCCCCAGGGGCAGTAGTATGGACATGGAGTGGGTTCCAGGGTTTTGACCAATGATACTCCTGTAGATAAAGTCCAGAAAAATGCAGCCAGGAAAAAATGAATAGATGGTGGATCTGGGAGCCATCTGACAAGCTATTTATAAAGAATGACATAAGGGAAAGGCAATAGGGATCAGACTTGTGATTTCACTGCTGTTGTTGGCTTCCTCTCCAAAGGCAAGTTGGCTTCTTTTCTGAAAGTTAGTTTTAGAGAGTTGTCTAGAAGGTGAAGAGATAAAGTGACATATCTCTGAGTCACACAGCCAGTATGTAATACAGGCAGGACTTGAACCCATGTCTTCCTGACTGAGGTCAGCTCTCTCTTTAGGCCAAGTTGTCTCTGGATAGTAGACAATATTCCTGAGGAAAAGGAAGCAGATCAGACATGTAGCAAGAAGGAAGGAGTACTGCTTGAAATAAGTTCTAGTACTCCTGAAATGAAATGATTAAGATATAAGCCACCACTTCATTGAGGGGACCCTTTATTGAGTTTCTGAGGGAAAACATGGACTAGAATCAAAGAAGATGAAGAAATATAATAGTAACAATAGCCATAGTAGAAGTAGCTAACATATGGTGCCTACTCTGGGCCTGGCACTGTATTAAGCAAATATTATATATATTAAATATATATTAAACAAATATTATCTCATTTGATCCTCACAACAACTTTCTATTCCTATTATTATTATCCCAATTTTACAGATAAGAAAACTGATTCAAAGAGAGATTAAATGACTTACCCAGGGTTACACAGCTAGTATAAATTCATGTCTGCCTAACTCCAGATCTGATCTGCTCTCTACTGCATCAACTAATGGCCCAACATGTATCTATGTAAATATCAATTAGTTGTTGTTACCATTTATAGTGGGAATATCTGCAAAATGAAGAAATGCTAATCCATTTAAGTTTTTAGATTCTGTTCTCTGTGAAAAGTCAAGATGATCATGTATTATAAATACATAGAATAATATGAATCATGCCTTATACTAATTCTGGTTCAAGAATTTTCTAATTTGTCAGTTAAAATTTCATAATACTGTCTCAGGGAGAGAGTGATAGAATTTGGAACTCAAAATTATTAATAAAATATTAAAAAAATTAGAAAAAAAGGCCTTCATAATAATATATGTAGTTGTTCCAGCATGAGTTAAGAACTGATCCTGTCAGAAGTACAAAGATTCCTGTCATATTCAGCTGGAAATATTCCTAGTAATCACAGATATTTATGTAGCACTTTAAAGTTTGCAAAGTATTTTACAAACATTTTCTCATTTGAGTGCAATGGAACCTTGGTAAGACAGATACTATCTTTTGTATTTTACAAATGAGGAAACTGGAACACAAAGAAGATAAATGCTCTCCCTCCTATCTCCATTCCCCATCAAGTCCACACAACTAATGAGGAGGACAGAACCTCCAAGCCTGCATCCCTAAGAGGAGTCTCCTGGAGATGGAGTGGATTGGGAAATCCCAGGGGATTTAAATGGTTCTTCTAACTCTAATGATGAAGTATCAAAATACAGCAATTTCAAAAGTTAGAAGCAAAGAAGAAGAAGATTTCTGAGTTTTCCATAATTTACAACTAGGGTTGAAGGAGGTCATTGATTCCATCAGTTAAAGTTTTGAACCTGAAGCCAGGAAAACCTGAATTCATATCCTGCCCTAGATATTTAACTATGTGGCCCTGGGTAAATCATTTAAATTTTCTTGGCTTTAGTTTTCTCATCTGTAAAATGGTGGAGGCAGGGATGGGGAGGGTAGGGGTGGGGGGAGGGTGATAAAAGCATCTATCTCAAAGGGTTGTTGTCAGAATTAAATGAGATAATAGATGCAAAGTTCTATTTAAATTCTATTAAAGCATTGCATCTTGGGATTCAGCAAAAAATTAACAGGGTTTCCAAGGATCTAATGAAGTTAGGACAGATGCATTCCTCTACTAGAAGTTTAATGCCATTCTGAAGATTACATGCAGATTTGTTCCTGTTGTGGAGTGTGATCACAGTAATTAGATCATTCCGTTCCTTCTTTTCTTTCTCTCCCTCCTTCTTTCTCTCCCTCCCCTCACCTCTGTTTTCTCCTTCCTTCCTTCCTTCCTTCCTTCCTTCCTTCCTTCCTTCCTTCCTTCCTTCCTTCCTTCCTTCCTTCCTTCCTTCCTTCCTTCCTTCCTTTCTTTCTTTCTTTCTTTCTTTCTTTCTTTCTTTCTTTCTTTCTTTCTTTCTTTCTTTCTTTCTTTCATCACTCTTTACTATTACCATCAATTCTGGTCCTCTAGGATGGGAGCCAAGCCATTGATTTATGCAAAAACATTTTCATTACAAAGCATCATCCTTTTTATTCAGTGAATCACACACTAGCTTACAGAACATTCTCTTAATCAAAAACTATGGGAAGCAGAGCCAAAGAACTGATTTCAATTCCAAATACTGGTTCGGCAAAACAAGTTCTGATATATTACTAACAGGACAGCAATTCAGCCATGAGCCCAAAAGTATTTTTCAGGCAAAGGGTCAAAAATATGCTTTCCTATTGAACATTATAAGTCAAAAACAGAATACAAGTGAAATTCAAGAACCTTCTTTCATGTTTCTGCTACTGAGAAGTTAGAATGCCAACTTTGTCACTTGCTAGCTACGTGGCCATGGGCAAGTCAGCTGTTTGTTACCAAACCTTAATTTCCTCATCCTGTGTAATGGGGATAATGTTGTTTGTACCCTCTTCCTTCTAGGATCATTGGGATGAATGTGCTTTGCAAATTCTAAAGAGTCATGCAAACTGGAATCATAAGGTAATAGATTTTGGAGCTGAAAGGGACCTCAGAGGTCTTCTAGTCACCCCCCCACTCATTTTGCAAATGAGGAAAATGAAATCAGATAGTGTGAGATCTTAAATACAGAATTCAAACCTCTTGATTACATTGCTCTTTCTTTCCTTGGAGCCTCTCAGAGTTATGAGTGTGGGGAAGATGGAAAATGGAAGCATGAAAACACAACTGAAATAGGATCATAGTCTTGGAGGTAGAAGAGACTTTGTTATTGATATTGAGCTATTTTTCAATACTGTTAGCAAAGATTCTGGAGGAGTTTGCCATTTCTTTCTCCAGTTCATTTTGCAAATGAGGAAAATGAGGTAAACAGGATTTAGTGACTAGCAGGTAATGTCTGAGGTCACATATGAATTCAGGTCTTCCGGACTATAGGTCCAGTGTTCTCTCCACTGTGCCACCCAGCTGCCCAGAAGGGACCTTTCTAATTTCTTGTATCAAGAGGGTAAGGTGACTAGTCCATGATCACACAGACAGCCAGTATCAACAGAATAGGATTCCTCTCCTACTTTCAACACTTGTTATTTGTCCTTAAGTGGTATTTTCTACTCTGACAATTCTGTGAACCTCAGAAAGTGAACTAACTTTCAGGGTCTCATTATCCTTATTTGTAAAATGGGTTATCATTTTCTGTCCTTACTCTTTGGGATTGTTATGGGGAAAGCATATTATAATCTGAAAAGTACAAATTATTTTTTAAGACTTTTGGATGCCATACCACATTTACTTTTACCCTCCCCTTTACCACTGAGTCTTTTATGGTAACAAAGATAAAATAGTTCCATCATAAAAACAGTTTTAAAAACAAGCCAATGTGGTTGAAAATCAGTGCAATGATGCATTCCCTTAGTCCCCCACCTTAAAGTGTCTTCTAAATGTGTTATTGTGATAGAGAAAAGAAAATCAAGAAGTGACACTGAAAATATTATTTTTAAGCCTTGGTACTTAAGAATAGTAAAGATGACCATAATATTTGTAGATCTATGCAAATAGTCAGACAAATGGATGGAGCTATAGAAAAATAGTCATTTTTTATGTTTGCAAGTTTCATTCTAGAGAGAAGCTAAAAAACATGGGTAGATGAAAACACCCAAGAAAGACCCAAGAAAGATCCAAGAATGATGCTGAATCATTTCTATTAATGTCTAGAAAATTGTTTTTCTCTCCCTGCTTTTCAGTTTCCTAATCTGTAAACTGAGGGTTCTCTATATAACTAAGTTTCCTCAAAAATATCACGACAAGGAACAAGATTACAGAAATGACAGCCTTCTGTAAAAGATCCTGAGGAGGCCCTTTTGAGTGAGGCGCCACAGAGATGCCAGGTGTTATTATTGTTTTGAAGATAGCTATATTGCTAGGTTGCTGGTGCTCTAATAATAGGTTACAAGTAGGTTAGTACTTTCCATCCATTGGTTCTGTGAAATAGGTAGTACACATATGAGTGTTTCCATTTAGCCCATGGCCATGTAGCTGGGCAGTCTAACTCACTTCTCTCTAGTTATGGAGCTCTTTCCATTACCCAGGGCTGTGACTCTGTTGTGGTTTTCAACTCCTGCATCCAAGCAAGAACCCTGGCTCAATTTTTAAATTATTTTTTACAATTAAGTTATGGCAGCTCTTTGTATAATAGGTTGCTGATTTTTCTCCTTGAAATAACAAAAGGTTTGCTAGGGACTGGAGATAACAGAGGTGTAAAAGTTGGAAGTGGAACCAGCTGATCCCTATCAGTTGTCCCTGATGGCCTTGGAGGAAGGAGATAACAGCAACCCCTTCCCTTCAATAGAATCACTTCCCTTGTTGGGCAGGGAGAAGGGTGGGCCACTTCCTGAGTGGGGTGCCTGTAGATAATGGGCAAGACAGAAGGCAGAATCTATAACTCTCAGGGACAACTTTCAAAAAAGAAGGAAACTCAAAAGAGACCAGTTGTGGCAGGAGAAAAGGGGTGGATGGGGTGGCGCAGAGCTGGGTTGTTCTTATCTGGAAAAAAAAACTGGTTTTATTTGTTGGCTGAAAAGAGGACAAGATAACAAAAACTTGATCCTGAAGGTCAGGGAGTATTTCATTTTGGTCTTTGGATGTCTTTATTACCTACCTAATAGTGTTGGGTACATAGCCAGTACTTAGGAAGTTGAAAATCAAATGCTCATAGATTAGGGAATGATTAAGCAAGTTGTGATCCCTGAATGTAATGAAATATTGTACTGTAAGAAACAATGAATGTGAAGAATATAGAAAAGCATGGGAAGACTCATATGAACTGACGCAGTTAAGAAGACAGAACCAACAGAACAATATACCCAATGGACACCAATAAACAGAAAGAACTGATAAATAAATGAAATAAATGAAACAACACTGGAATTAAGACTAAGGCAAGTCAGCCAAGGGTCTATGTGCATGAGTTAACTGGTGGTTCTGGCTAGTCGATACTACTAGATAGCTTCGAAAAAAATTGTTGAAGAAGTAAAAAAAAAAACCTTGGACATTAAACCAAAAGATAAGAAGATGCAATTCATCTATAGTCAATGCAAACAATAACAGTTAGAAATGGAAATACCAAAAGTAATCGGACTTGCAAGTCAAGGTGAAGTGGGATGTCTCAAAACTCTTTGAATGGAACATCCAAAGAAGATTTAATAAAGGTCTATATTGCCAGAAAAGAAGGTGGCAAATGTAGTGTAAAAAGAGACTGGAATCAGAGATCAGTCATGCACTTGGAACCTAAACTAAAATGATTCTTTGATTTCCTGATTCTTTGGGTGGAAGTAAAAGAATGTAAATGATGTGCTACAGTGAGAACTGGCATGCCTTTCATATAATGGTATGCTGCTAAATATTTAACAACTGACTCTCTGGAAAAAATATATATGTAGGAGACACTTTAAAATGTAGTCTGCATTACTAAAAATTTCTCCATCACTTTCTTAAGTCTAGACAATTGACAAGATAATGAATCAGGTCTCAATATGTATCATTTGTTAATTTTAGATGTGTAAATGCTCATAATGAAAATTTAGCAATTGCAATTGTTTCTCCCTGACTTCAGTTATTAATACTGTCTCCAGCACACTCTTGCTTCTATAGACCTGTCAGATTATATAACTGCTTAGAGGAAACTAATCTTTACTGGATAACTTCATTCTATGGAGAAATAAAGTACATTTGTTGCATTAAAAATGAATTAGCAGTCTCAAAAAAGAGATAGGTTTTCGGACAGAAGTCCATTGCTTCTGGAATTCACATCTAGTCTTGTTCTTCTTAGTAATATTATGATTAGAATATGAGAACATTTGTGCTTGAAGAAAATTAGGTCAGACTAAACAAAATAGAGATCTAGGAATTAAGAATTTGGTTTTTTTAAGGCTCATTTACTTCAATTGCTTGCTTCCTTCGTTGGGTTCCTTTCTTCTTTGGGTTCCTCTCTCTCTCTCTCTCTCTCTCTCTCTCTCTCTCTCTCTCTCTCTCTCTCTCTCTCTCTTTCTTCCTTCCCTTTGCTTCATTTCCCTTCCTCTTCATTTTTCTCTCTTCTTCATCTACTCCTTCCATTTCTGATTTCCCAAGTGTTCATGTATTACCTCCATGCAGAAGACTCTCATTTGTCTATCTGTCTATTCCTAAACTCTTGTTTTTAGGTTATTTTTTTTGCAAGGCAAATGGGGTTAAGTGGCTTGCCCAAGTCCACACAGCTAGGTAACTATTAAGACACTTAATAGCTGAATATTTAATCCCTTCTTACCTTTCCCTAGAGTTGTTTGTACAGTTCATTCCACTGAATGGGGGGGAAGGGGAAGAAAAGGAATAAATATTTAAATAGTACTGTGCTAAGCATGTTTTACAAATATTATCTCTCTTGACCCTCACAACATCCCTGAGTGAGTAGGTAGTATTATTTCATTGTACAATGGGGGAAACTGAGGCAAACAAAGGGAGAGTGACTTGCTCAGGGTCCTACAACTAGTGACTGAGAGTGGATTTGAACTCAGGTCTTTCTGGCTCTATCCACTGTATCAGCAGTTCCCTATCATGCACTTAAATGTATTATATTTATTTGTTTGTCTCTTTCATATCTTCCCTCAGAGATTGTAAAGTCCTGAAGCAACTGTGGAGGTAATACAGTTTTTTCCCTCTTTTCCCTGAGTCTTTGTGCTCAAATCACTTTTTTTTTTTGGTAGGGAGGAGATAGAAGGGACTCCATCTACATTTTCATTGATGCAGAGAACTCTCAGTGAGGAAATTTCCTAAACCAATGTTGATTGGCATTTGGTTCTGCAGAATGATCTGGGGAGCATTTGGAGGTGAAGTGACTTGTCCAGGTTCATGCAGTGAGTTGTATCAACAGGAACTGAGCCCAGGTCTTTGTGATTCCAAAGACCAACTTACTAGACACTAAGCCATGTTTGGATTGTACAGAGTAGGTGTTTAATGGAAGTGAATTCTTGACTGATTTAATTTGCCAAGATCTGTGACTTCAGTGGTGCTGAAGGGAGTTGAACATGGACTCAACCCAAGTGAATTTTTGGTCCAGCCCCTTTGAGAACTCCACCTCTCATACAGTTCTGGCCTTGATTACTCTATCAAGGAAAATGGCCAAGGCCCTTTGACTAGTTTTAAGAAACTTAGGATAATTCTTATCCAGACCTTTTCTCTTTAAGTGTATTATAAAGCCTTACTATTCTTTTTTTTAAAAGATTTTATTTGAGTTTTACAATTTTTTTTCCCAATCGTACTTCACTCCCCCCTCAAAAAGCAATCTGTCAGTCTATTTTGTTTCCATATTGTACATTGATCCAAATTGAGTGTGATAAGAGAGAAATCACATCCTTAAGGAAGAAACTAGAAGTATAAGAGATAACAAGATCAGACAATAAGATATCTATTTTTTTTCCCTAAATTAAAGGGAATAGTCCTTGAAATTTGTTCAAACTCCATGGTTCTTTATCTGGATACAGATGGTATTCTCCATTGCAGACAGCCCAAAATTGTCCCTGGTTGTTGCACTGATGGAATGAGCAAGTCCATCAAGATTGAACATCACCCCCATGTTGCTGTTAGGGTGTACAGTGTTTTTCTGGTTCTACTCATCTCACTCAGCATCAGTTTATGCAAATCCCTCCAGGCTTCCCTGAATTCCTGTCCCTCCTTGTTTCTAATAGAACAATAGTGTTCCATGACATACATATACCAGTTTGTTAAGCCATTCACCAATGGAAGGACATTTACTTGATTTCCAATTCTTTACCACCACAAACAGGGCTGCTATGAATATTTTTGTACAAATGATGTTTTTACCCTTTTTCGTCATCTCTTCAGGGTATAAACCCAGTAGTGGTATTGCTGGGTCAAAGGGTATGCACATTTTTGTTGCCCTTTGGGCATAGTTCCAAATAGCTCTCCAGAAAGGTTAGATGAGTTCACAGCTCCTCCAACAGTGTAATAGTGTCCCAGATTTCCCACAACCCTTCCAACAATGATCATTATCCCTTCTGGTCATATTGGCCAGTCTGAGAGGTGTGAGGTGGTACCTTAGAGAAGCTTGGATTTTCATTTCTCTAATTAATGATTTAGAGCAATTTTTCATATAAGCCTTACTATTCTAATGAAAACTATGTTTTTTGGCCAGGGTGAAATCTATCTCTTTCAGTTCAAGCTGAAAGACTCATGCTAGAGGGAGTAAGAAGACATAAAGCACACCTGGAAGGGTATTTGGGAACTTATATCCTCATAGAGCACCAGCTGGGTGGTGCTGTGAATGGAGAAACAGTCCTGGTGACAGGAGGACCTGAGTTCAAATCCAATCTCAGCCACTTGATGCTTAGTAGCTGTGTGACCTTGGGAAAGTCATTTAACTCTGACTGCCTCTCATCCAGGGCTATCTCCAGTTGTCTTGATTCATATCTGGCCACTGGACCCATATGGTGCCAGAGGAGAAAGTGAGGCTGGTGACTTAGCACAGCACCCCCTCATTCAACTCCAATTCACTGACTTGTCATGGCATCACCTCCCTGATATCATGGTCTTCTTTGAGAACAAAGGACAAACATCATCGTATCATCTGTCATGTGAGAATAATACCCATAGCTGAATTTTGGTTCTTGGACTAGGACTCAAAGACAAAAAAAGGGGGAAAAAGTCATTCTCATGATAGTTACTTAATTTCTAGAAAAAGAGATTCTCAGGCCTGTAAATCAGTCAACAAATATTCATTAAATAATTTCATTAGTGCTTGGTTCTATACTAACTCTAGCTGGGATTCTTTACCTTAGGTCAAATAATTTTTTAAAAAATTGATAACCATATTTCAGTATAATTTATTTCTTTTTATAGTCCTATGTATTTTATTTGGTGTATTTAACAATATTATTATGAAAGGGAGGGTCCATAGCCTTCATCTGTTTCCCAAAGGGAAAAAAATGCAAAAAAGAAAAAAAAAGGTTATGATCCCTTGTTTAAGGGGGGAGACTTACAAGGGGGGGTTTCTAAACCATTCTATTTTTCCAGTTTCCAGATAAAAAAACTAAGTCCAGGGCAGCTAAGTGATTTGAATAGAGATAAAGCCAACATCCTAGGAGGAATTTGAGCCTAGGACCTGTTGATTCTGGAGGTATGGCTCAATTCACCAAATCATGGCATTACAGCAATGAATACCATGTTGTGTTCAAGTAAAACATTGGGTCATACTTGATAGAGATTGCAAAGTAATGAAAAGTAATGACATTAGTAACAATTAGCATTCATATAGTCTTTTACTCTTTGTAAAGTGCTTTAGAAATATTATCTCATTTTATCTCCACAAATGACCTGGGAAATGGTTGCTCTTTTTATTTCCATTTTACAGATGAGGAAACTGAGGTGGATAAAGGTCAATTAACTTGCCTAGAGTCATAGAAAAAGCAAGTGTAAATAAGAATAGTCTCAAAAGGTTTCATACAGATGAAACGATTTTATCTGTGTCTTAAATAATGTTAGCTACTATTTACATAGCATTTGATCCTCACAATAGCTCAGTGGGGTCAGTTCTATAGTATTAGAATCATAGACCCTATAGTTCCCATATAAACTACTTTAAGAAAGAAAGAAGAAAGATTTAAGTATTTATTCATTACCTGGCATTGTGCTGCGAGTTTTGTATGCATTATTTCTTTGCCTCCTTGGAAGCAGATACTATTATTATCTCCATTTTACAGTTAAGAAAACTGAGGCAGAGTTTAAATAACTTGCTTAGCATCATATAACAAGAAAATTTAAGACTATATTTAAACTCCTGATTCCAAGTTCAGTGCTATCAGCTGCACCACCTAGCTGCCACTTTAATAGCCATGGATTCCAAAGTCCTCATTTTACAGATGTACAAACTGAGGCATGGAGAAGTTGTGCCAGGTTGTAACAAGAGTATCTGAGGTGGGAATTGAGCCCATATCTTTGTGATTCCATGTCCAATTCCCTATATACTATGACATAGTGTTTTTATTATTGGCCTCATGTTATAAGTGAGGAAATGGAAGCTAAGAGGAAAAAAGGACTTTGTTCAGGTGACAGCAAGAGTCAGGGAGAGGATTTAAATCCAAGTCTCTACTGAATCCAGGGCTCTTGGACTACTTTCCTCTGCTATTTGAGATTTGCTTCCAAAGAGGCAATGAAATAATGCATACAAAACTCCCAGCACAGTGCCAGGTAATAGAGACTGATTCTAAGGGGACTATTTGATCAACTTGGAGAAAAGCTTGGGCAGGCATACACAGATGATGGCATGCATGTCCTGTGTGACCTAAATCTGGTCTGTATGATACATGCAATCCACTTATGTGAGCTTCTAAGTCAAAATACCAACATCCCAAATGCACATTTACATTCCCACAGTTGCAGCTTCACCTTCCAAAATGCAAAGGCTCTAGATTACTATTGTATCAGGACCTAGGACCCCAGGACCTAGTTCAGGAGAGCTTTGTAAGTTTTGTCAACAGTTCATGCTTGGGTGTCATTTGCTAGCATGTCCCCATTTTCAAGACAGTGTAAAACTAAATGAGAGAAAATGAGGGATATTTATGAAGAGACACCCAATATTTGGAGGGAAGATCTTGAACAGCTGGATGTGCCAAGATATCTGGAAAATCCTGTTTAATACAACCTGCCTCTGGCACTTGGCACACAAGCCTCTAGGGAGCTGGCAGCCCAAATAATTGCAATCTTGGTTATGTGTTGCTGACTCCTCCTCTTGGAAAGTAGCATGTCTTGATCCAAAAGAATAAGAGGAATCCTTTTGGGAAATGAAATAATTGATGAAAAATGCCCCCTTGTCTGTTTCACATTTTCACTCCATTTCCTCCAATTTATACAGTTCACCAGGTGTGGTAGACTAATCTGAAGTGCTAATTTAGCAAGATTGATCTTTTCAGGTACTTGTATCAGCCCTTTTCAAAAGTATGAAGTCACTCAAGTTTGTCTGCTCCTCCACTCCCTCCCCTTCCAGAGGTTTATTTTATGCCTACTGCTTTATCCTTTTGAAGGATGCTGTCTTTTGGACTCTTTTTCTCTTATCTCTTATCTATTCTGTATAATACTTCTCTATATTCTCCTCCTTTTAAGGGTTTAGCTAGGTAGTCATAAAGTAAATACATGTTATGGTGTATCAATGGTTCACAGCGAATAAATTTTTCATCCCCTATAGGACTATTTACATCTTAACAAGGAGTTCTTGAAGATATTAAGTTTTAAAGGACCCAAAGGAATAACTCTCTAATGATATTTGCTCAGTGACAAAGTCTAGTTGAGTTAGATTTTTATATGCTTGATTTTTTTTGGTGTTTTTTTGTGTTTGTTTTTTAAACAGGGCTCTCCCCATGCCTCAGATCATACTACAAAGGCCACTGCTCGCTGTCAATATAACATTCAATTAATATGTCAAATATGTCAAAGGAAGAAGAACTGGCCTCCTGTGAAATGTATATACCAATTTGCACAGGTTTAGAGATTCTTCCAAAATGATTGGTGTTCAGCTGTAGTTTTCTGTTTATTGGAGTATTTGTTCTTTTATTACTTTGTTACCATCTAACCCACGAAGATGTGAAGCAAGACAGCATCCTATAGAAGCCTAAAAGAAAAAAAAAAGTCCATTGTTAGAAGCTATCGAATAATTTTCCTGGGATGTGAGGGTTAATTTTTCTTATCTCTCTCTTTGCACATAACTTGGGTCAGATTCTAGGGAATACTGATATGGGTGTGAAAAAGTATACCCTCTTTGTAGACAGCATTATATTTCTTATGAAATACCAAAACACTGTAAAGTTAGACTTAAAGTAGTTAAAAATAGAAGACATCATTAAAATTTATTAAAATAAACTTCAGACATTAAAAGTGTGTTTAAGAAGCCTACCAAAGGTGATAGGAGAATTGGATCCACTAAGGAAGCACATTAAGGTAAATTAAAGCACTGTCTAGTGTATATAACAACCAGCACATTTCCTGGCACTTTGCCTTCCGTAAATTCTTTTCGATAATGACTACATCAATAATCTTTATTTGGATCCATCATTGTGGTATGAAGGTGGGCCTGGGTTCTCAAAAGCTATGCTATCAGATTGTCAATTCTGATATGTTTTACCATGCTATCAAAGTTCTCCATGTGGTTTTGGCAGCAAGAAGTATCTGTTGCCCAAGAACCATATCAACTAGGTATAAAAAGGCCTACCAACAGTAGGATGATCACTCATTGATGAATTCATTGTCCTTTGCAATGTATGAAAGGCAGAAAAATACAAACTGACCCTCAATCCTGTGTAACACCCCCCTCCTACTTCAACAGTGCCAATGTTAGAATGATAAGAAAGGTTAACTAAGAATCACAGTTTTCAAGCCATCTATAAGCTTCATCTTGGCTGTGGGTACCAGGTTGTGAAATCCTGGTCCAGTGATCAACAAGAAGACAGATTCCTGGAATAACTGAATCATATTGATCTTGACTTTCTTCCTATAAATGAAACCAGAAGAAAGAAAGAACTTTCCCAAGTCAGGGTCACAGGCTTCCTTGAAGAGCAAAATTCCATTTAATTCAATAATTTTTTAAAGAACATACTATATGGAACTATTGATTGCTGAGGATATGAAAAAGACCTACCTTCAAGCAGGTTAAATCTAATGGGAAAGAAAACACTGGAATAAATGCATACAAAGAAAACTATTCACAGGAAAAATATGCAGAGGGAAGATACTAAAATTAAGAGGAGTTGGAGAAAGCTTCCTATAGAAGGTAGGGTATTAGTTAAGACTTTAAGGAAACCAGGAAAGTCATAGTTGGAATAAGGAAAAGAGCATTTCAGGTTTGGGGGATAGCTAGGTAATGAGAGATTATCTTGTCAATGAAACAGTCAGCAGGCCAGTGTCACTAGATCCAAGAGTATGTGTTGGGGATTAAAGTGTTAGAAAACTGGAAAAGTAGGAGGGGGGATAGGTTATGAAAAGCTTTGAATGCCAAACAGAGCATTTTGTTTTGTACATGGGGGCAATAGGAATTCACTGGAGTTTATTGAGTAGGAGGGGTAACATGATCAGACCTGTGTTTTAGGAAAATCACTTTAGTAGTTAAAAGGAGAAAGGATTAGAATGGGCAAGTGGAACCCCAGCAGGTTATTAAGGCACTAGGGTGATGGCAGGGTCAGACGAGAGAAAGGGGTGTATTCTGGAGATGTTCCAAGATGACCTAGGCAGACATTGACAGTAGTTTGAATATTCAGAGTATATGACAGTGAGTGGGAGTTTGGTGTCACCCTCTATAGTAATGGAAAAAATAGGAGAAATAGAGGAATTGGGGGCAGATAATGAGTTCTGCTTTGGACATATTGAATTTAAGATGTCTACTATACATCCAGTTCGAGATGTTTTGAAAGCAGTTGGAGATGCAAAATTGGAGGTCAGCAGATAGATTTGGGCAGGATATGTAGATTTGAGAATTATCAATATAAATATAATAATAAATCCACAGGAGATGATATCAACAAGTGAAATAGCATAGAAGAAGAGAAGGGGACAGAACTCTGAGGGACACCTTTGATTACAAGGAATGATAAGGAATATTCAACAAAGAAGATAGAGTTGGAGCAATAAAATAAGTAGATGAAAAACCAGAAAAGAATGGTGTTCCCAAAATCTAGAAAGAAGAGAGTATCAACGAAAAGAGTGATCAAAGGTATCAGAGACTACAAAGGAAAGTGAGGATTTCGAAAAGACCATTGGATTAGGAGAGAGCCCTTTTAGTGGAATAGATTAGGTCAGAAACTAGTTTTAAGGAGTAAAGAAGACAATAAGAAGAAAGGAAGGGGAGACAGCTTTTTCAGGAAATTTAGCCACAAAGGGGAGAAGGACACTAGAATGATAATTAGCATAGATAGAAGGATCAAATGAAGTTTTTTCTAGGTAGTAGGAAATGGAATGGTAGAAAGATATAGATTGAAAATAAGTGAGAGGGGAGATGACAGAGGGGCAATTATGGGATGGAATGGGATCACTTGAACAAGTATGAGGATTAGCCTTGGTAAAGTATGAGGCTACTTCATCAGATAAAGGAGGGAATTGGCAATTACACCTCCAGGGTCAAAAAGGAAGCCTCCTTTTATGGGGTACTGGATTGTGTTGTATTCCAGTGCTTCTGATAAGCATTTGAAAGTTTACATGAAAGTAATTACATCTTATATACCAAATTACATTGTGGAAGATGAAGAAAATACAAAGAATTCTGGAAATTATCTACACATCATAGAACCAGCAATTCACAGAGTTCAAAGGGATTTCAGAGGGAATCTAGTCCAATCCATAATTGACCAAAAATTATCTGCACATATCCTTTACTCTTCTACTTCAAAATCACTATCAATTGGGAATCTACTATACTCTTTCATGGAGGGACCCAGACTGTTTTGTCTTCATGCCCCTCATGACCCTGTTTTAGACTTTCTCTGAACTTCAAAGCCAAGTTCCCTCTATTGCTGGCTCACAACTGGAATTTTCCTTAGTGGGTGGGGCTTCCTCATTCTGGCATAGATATATATATATATATATATATGTATATATATATATATATATGTATATATATATATACATATATATATATATATGTATGTATGTATGTATATTTCTATGAGGTCTACTCTTCTTTTCTTCTTCCATTGGTGAGTTTCTTCTAGAGTCTCTATTTTGTGGAAAGCCAATATTAGTAGTTTACCTTTATTTCTTTCCTAGCCCTGACTCTCTGTGGACATCAAAACCATGGTTCCTGCACCACATACTTTCATTTCCCTTTTCTTTTGCCTCACACTTTTCAGCTCCATTCACTATTTTATCTTCCCCATTAGAAACAGGAGCTGAATCTTTTTGCTTGTAATTTATCTTTTCCTCCTCACCTTAATACAATGCCTAGTACATAGAAAGCAATTAAATGCTTATTTCTTTCTTTCTCATCCCTTCCCCAAGGAAGATCATTCCATTTTGGGTAGCCCTTAACCTGCTACTAAGTTTTATGTCCCATCAAATCCAAATTTAGCTCTTTTTTTTTTAGCTTTTTTCATTGCTTCTATTTCTAGCTACTAGGGCTTATGAGAACAAATATAATTTGTTTTCCACAAAACAACTGATCAAATACTTGAAGATGCATTCTGATCCTTGGTGACTTCAGTACAAATTAGGAAATAGTAAGAGGATAATAAAATATATTGGAAAGCATATATTATTGAATAAGGAACAAGGAATAAGAGAGGTTCTTCATCATGAAAATTTGCTTCACAAAAAAATTGTAAGAGCTAGACATTATGAGCCTTGAATAATATCACCAAAATGAAATTAGATTTTAAAAGATGGAAGATGGTTTGTAACTGATTTCCTGGATCAACTGTTTGTGTACAGGCAAGTCAAAATGAGTACAAAGGTAGAAGAAAGAATAAAAGCGAGAGAGAGACATGGTGTGCAAATGAAACAACTAAATCATGTCTCATTTAAACAAGTTACTGAAGATGGAAAACTGAATAATGGAAGGTTGGATATCCCCCTTTTCCAAAATGCTCCTCTTCAAAGAAGAGAATATCAACAACTTCCCTTTTCTTTTCCTTTAGCAAAAAATGTTTATGAGAATGTTCTACGTTTTCACCAAAGGCATCCTAAGTGAAGGATTAAAGGGAATAAGCAAGTTTTTAAAGTGATGTTCTATCATGCACTGCACAGCAAGATGTTTCCCATTCATATGTAGGCCCATTTTGGAAGGCTCTGATTATCAAAATCAATAGCATTAGATGTTTTGAAGAAAATTCTAGGCTCTGTATGTCTTAGAAAGTGTGATTGGGTTGCAGGGATTTCTGGAAAAAGGAAGACTGAGAGTGGTTTTTTGGTGACCAGACATTTAGACTTCATCTTGAGAAGGTCAATGTCGCAACAGAAATTCTTTGCAACAATACCCCCTCAGGGGTAGCTAGGTAGTGCAGTGGATGGAGCATTATTCCTGGAGTCAGGAAGACCTGAATTTAAATTTGACCTCAGACACTTAATACTTACTTAGCTGTATAACCTTGGGCAAGTCACAACCTCATTACCTTGCAAAAATTAAAGATAAAATAAAAATAATACCCCTCTGGACCTCTCTAGCACCAAAATCCAAAAAGACAAGGAGAACTGCTGATTGCAAAGGTGATGCCCTTGGTAGTAATTTTAATTATACAGAAGACTGAATCCCATTCTGGAGAAAGGACTCTCTCAGAGATACTTCTGTAAAAAATTCCCTTTCTGTTGTATGTAAGCAGGGAGTTAGAGGGACACTGGTTGCCATATTTCTACTGTTTTTATTAGAACCCATCTCCATTTTCCCTTTCTGTTCTGGTTTGTTCTCTCTGATACATAAAACAAAGCTGTTTGGTTGCCTTTCATTCTCAAAGAGGACAAAAATGACATCACTATGTCAGGGTCAAGGTATACTGTATCTCACTATGGCTGATCAGACCAATACAGCCTTGGAAGACTCTACCACAGATTGGACACACATACTCTTTAAGAAATTTGGAGTGGAAATGTCTCTAAATTTATGTATCTCATGTTTCTTTTGAGCTATTGCAATTCTGCTTTGTTCATATAGCACAGTACCACCACCAAACTATAGGCACACCAAACTGGGCAGACCTGTTTTAGGGTCTTCTGTGTCTCACAAATGATGCCAGAGTTCTTCAGAAAGATCTTGGGAATTTCTTTGTATCACCTCTTCTAAATTCCATGTGAGTATTTGCTTTGTGTGAGTTCTCATTTAGAACAATGTGGCCAGCCCATCTGAGTTATCATTTCTGCAATAGAGTTTGAATGCTTGGCAATACACCTTGGCAGTTCACCTCAATGTCCATCCAGTACCTTATCTTTCCAGGTGATCTTCAGAATCTTCCTGACAATTTAAATGGAAGCAATTTAATTTCCTGGCATAGCCCTAGTATGCTGTTTCATAGGTTTCTCACATGTATAATAATGAGATCAGCATAATGGCTCTGTAGACATTCAGTTTGGTGGACAGTCTAATACCTTTTCTCCCCCACACTTTTCTTTGGAGCCTCTGAAACAATGATCTAGCTCTGACAATGCATGTATCCATCTCATCATCTATAGGTACATCCTTAGAAAGTAGACTGCCAAGATAAGTGAACTTAAAATTTCTCCATTTATTATAACTATATTTCCATAGATGGTGTGGTGCTGGCTTGTAGAGTACCTTTGTTTTCTTGGTGTGAATTGTTGGGCCACAATTAGCACAAGTAGCAGAGAATCAATTCATACTTTGAGCATCTCATCCTCAGAACCTGCACTGAATGAACAATCTTAAAACGCAGCAAAACTTTCATATAGCCATAGGTAAGTGATCCCTGGTGGGGTGGGGGTTTGGCAGGCATATGGAGA
This sequence comes from Macrotis lagotis, assembly GCF_037893015.1. Taxonomy (NCBI): domain Eukaryota; kingdom Metazoa; phylum Chordata; class Mammalia; order Peramelemorphia; family Peramelidae; genus Macrotis; species Macrotis lagotis. The sequence goes on from NC_133661.1 coordinate 197,704,912, forward strand.
AGTAGAGCTATTCTAGAATAGACTCTATAGAACTTTGGATGATCTTCTTGGTGCAAAGTTGGCCTAGGGGAGTTCTTGTCCTTGGAAGTGGAAAAACAAGCTATCCCTAGGAACTCACTAATTTAGGCAGAACTGAATGGGACTATATTCTATATTAGTTCAAAGCCATAAACTGAAGACATAAATGAAGACAAGAGAGAGTGATTTATATTTGTTACTGAAACCCATAAGGCTGACCTGTAAATACCAGTAGTTAGGGACAAACAAAGAGGGATACAGGAGAGGGATTGCACTACATTGTCTTTCCCTCGGATTCTTCTACTCCTTGCTGCCGGGGAGAGCAAAGTAGTATAGTCTTCTGCCCGCAACTCTGCCCTCATCCATTAATTGTGACCCAGGGCAAATCACTTAAACTCAACCTGCTTCCATTTCCTCAGAGAAATTATTGTTATTCCTGAGAATAACAGTAGTACTGATTTCCCATGCTTATGAGGATCAAATGAAATAATATTTATAAAATGCTTTGTAATGCCTGGAAGATAAATATTTAATTATTAATATAAATGTATAATCAATATATATTTCCTTCTCTTAATCATTTTCCATTTGTTGGAACTTCATCCACCTCTTCTTCTCCTGGGGTGAATGGGGTGTTTAGAAAGGACTAACATCTCTCACTTGAGGGCTTGCTGAACCCTTTTCAGGACTGTTCATCCACTTTTGGTGTCCACCTTCAACCAATTCTCACCTGTGGCTTTAAAGAAACTGTAGCATGTGCAGAGACTACACCCTGGTAATTTTGGTTGAGGGCAACCAAGAGGCTTCAAACCAGTTGGTAAGTCAGGAGAATGTCTACCCCAAGCATGTGAAGATTTTTCCTGGTGCAATGGGCAGATGAGAACAATTTGTTCTAATGATCATGAAGGTAACTGAAGCAGTCACTTAGAGTTTGATCAGACATTGAAGATGCCAAGGTCATTCACTGTAATGCCATGTCATTGCCAGTCGTCTTGACTTTCTTCTTTCTTTCCTTTTTTTCTTTTCTTCCTTTTCTTTCCTTTCCTCCCTCCCTCCCTTCCTTTCTCTCTCTCTCTCTCTCTCTCTCTCTCTCTCTCTCTCTCTCTCTCTCTCTCTCTCTCTCTCTCTCTCTCTCTCTCTCTGATGTTAGCTAGTAGATGATAGCTATTCCCTTTTCTCAGAATCTCTTGATATTGTCAAATAAAAGGAGCTTCAATCTAAGTTTTTCAGTTCTTATGGATGTTTGAATAAGGATGAGTGAATTTTATGTAGTGTCTGCAGCCTAGGCTCCTAGGTCCTCTTTTATTGTTTTAACATTGTGAATAAACAACATTTTGGTACCTCAGTTTATTTATAAATGATGGGACTGGGTTGGGGAGGAAGTGATATTACTTATCTCACCACTTATCTCACTTTGGGGTAAATGCCATAAATATCTTCATTCTTTTGTCTATTCCTGGTGGAAATAAAATAAAGAAACATGTAAGTACAAAGTGTGGTTATTCAAAGTATTCATTTACATCTCATATGATCATATAGCGCCTCCTTCCCTGGGGCCTAGTACTCTGTCCTATAAATCCTCCCATCATTCTTATGTGTTTTATAGATAAGGTCTGAGGTTAAAGAATATGCTGAAGAGTAGACTTTTGGCATGTACTGCAGGAAAGAGCTGAAGCAGAGACCAGAATATCATCTCATCTTGAGCTTAAGCTAGTGATTAAAACTAGTGCTTATCATCTTTTTCTACCAGTCAGTAGCTTAACGAATCTGCAAATATTTACTAAATACTTAATGCTTGTTACCTATTACTATCAAATCAAAATTTCAGCTTCATAAACCAGAGGTGACAACCTCTCACTACCTCTCTACATGATTTATTGTCAATGATATGTTTAACTACTTATTCTGAATTCTTCCCAGAATTATCAGCTTACACTTAAGGATAACCCAAGAAGAGATGGTCAGTGAACTATAATAATAATAATGATGATGATGATGATAATAATAATATAGTACTTTTAAAGTGCTTTAAATTTTGCAAAGCACTTTGCATGCTCACAACAATCTCATGAAGTAAATATTATTAATTTTATTTTGAAGATAAGAAAACTGAGGCTGAGAATAAATGACTTGCTCAGAGTCTCACAGTTGAAGTAGGTTTCAATTTTAGTTCTTCCTGACTTTCAAGTCTAATATTATTCATTCTTCCTATCATTTGTCTTTTTTTTGTTTGTTTCTTTTTGGAGGCAATGAGGGGTAAGTTTGAGGCTAGATTTGAATTCAGGTCCTTCTCACTCCAGAGCCCCTGCTTAATCCATTGTAATTGCCTAGCTGCCCCTAATCATTTCTTTTTTAAAAATCAACAATTTTTTATATGATTGGCATTTCCCACTTCCATCCTCTTCAAACTGAATCTTCCCTTGTGACAAAAAAAACAAAACACAGTTATGAAAACACAACTGATGTCTATGCTTGGTGATATTTATAATCTGTCTTAGCACCCTCCTGTGTGGAATAAAACCATTTCAGGGTAAATATCCCTAGTGAAGTCCTCTCAGGGTTAAGAAATATTAAAGAAAGAACAAACTATTATTCTTAGAATATTTCTAGAAGAAAGGCCCTTGTATTCCAAAGACGTGGCTCATTCTAACTTTTGACAAGACTACTTTTACTGACTAGAAGGATAGTAGACTTTTCCCATGAGAAAACCTTACATTCCAAAGAAGCTCATAAGCCCCTTGATTGATGATAAGACTATTTTTTACTGACTAGGGGGATAGTAGATATTTCTTAGAAGACCTTGCATACTCAGACATTATTTCATTTGGATAGACATAGAAGGTCATTGAAAGTCTTTTTGATGTTCTCACCGTCTGGATGGTGAAGTAATATTTTTATGAAAATATTTTATTCTTTTCTTTGTTACTGGGTAGATTTTTTTTGCATGAAAATTGTAACTATGAAGACCCAGCCAATTGGGTTGGGAGAGGGGGTTAGGGAGAGGGGAATCTCACTAGGCCATATACTCTTGCTTGGTTTGAATCTAGGGTGTAGCTCCTTGATCTTCACTATCTTCTTGAGACTTGGAGCATGCCCTTTTCTCAAGAAAAGTAAATAAACTTTTTTTCCCTTTTTGCTCATAGAATTCTCTGAATATTTTAAGTGGATCTTTTTTTTAAGTGACTTTATTTAAAGATGAAATCTGAATTTACTAGTCCCAGAAAAAGTTTCCCCCCTTTTTTCCTTAACTAATTGACAATCAATCTGCCCATTTCCCCTTCCCTCTCCCAAGGGTGGGGCTTTCTCAGCCCAGCTAAATGGGGCTTGGAATTGATAAACACCCCTTCTCCCCAAACTAGGAAGGCATGGGGGTCCCCTGTTTTCTAAAACAAGTTTTTTGTGGGGGAGGTCTTACCCTTCCTGCAGTGAAGCATGCATTCCATCTGAGACATAGGTTTGAATTTCAAAGTTCTAAAAGGGAACATTTCCCTTCTCCTCCCTCACCCCATTTCAAAGAAAAAGAAAGAGAGTACTACCAAAGGATAATTTCCAAGGGCTCAGATGTTTTGTTTTTGTCAAATCCAATTCCTTCCAAGGAGCAAGCACACAGCTGGGGGAGGAATATTGGTACCAGATTTTCTCCCATATTTTAATTCTCATCAATTCATAGGTAGGCAAACATGTCAATTGGATATATGCCAAACGTTCTTCCTTGACAACTGTCACTCACAGTGGGGTATAAACCAAATACACCTCAGAACTGCCATTCCTCCGGTCAGTCTGAACATGGCAGGCCTATATCAATGCTACTGTCAAACATTATGTTGGTTCAGTTTTTATGACAACCCACAAACTCAACCATTTTTCATTTTCCAGAAAAAGGTAAATACAGAAGGAAGGCTAGAGGTCCATTAATTTTCCTACTTTTCTAAAAATCTAGAATCTAATAAAAAGGGGAGTGTTGCTTCTTACCTATGGAACTCGATCCAGTTTCCCAGTCTGAGAAGTAGCTGGCTACTTGGGTTTGATTCTACCTATGAGGAATCATTATTTCAGAATAAGAAAGCATGGGTGAAAATAAAACAATTTATTAAAAATATTACAAGACATAAGGAAGGGCGAGAGAGAGAGAGAGAGAGAGAGAGAGAGAGAGAGAGAGAGAGAGAGAGAGAGAGAGAGAGAGAGAGAGAGAGAGAGAGGAGAGAGAGAGAGAGAGAGAGAGAGAGAGAGAGAGAGAGAGAGAGAGAGAGAGAGAGAGAGAGAGAGAGAGAGAGAGAGAGAGAGAGAGAGAGAGAGAGAGAGAGAAAAGAACAGCGAAGCATGGTTGGGCCATGGTCAGAGAAGACTGAGATGGCCTTAAGTGGATCTTCATCCCACACACTCCTCCCTTACCTCTCTGCCTTGAGGAAGATAACAGAGTCTGAGTCTTGACAATATTTACAATTCTATTTTCTGGTCCCCCAATTTTGTTCTGAGGGAGGAGGTATGTTTCATTGTGTCTTTTCTAAGACAGTTTTTTTGGCCCACTTATTTTTTTTTAGACAATTTCTTTTCTTCTTTCCTGTATTTAAAATCACAGAGCATTATTCTTTGAAAACCTATATATACTTCCAGACCAATATTCCTTAAATTGCTTTCGCCATGACTCTCTTCAAAATACTTTAATAATGTTCCATTTAAAGGGTTTATAGAATTTAGAATTAGAAAGGGACCTTAGAAGCCATTCACTTCATTTCCACCTTTTTGAATGATAAGGAATTGAGGCCCAGAGAGTGAATTTTTCCAAGGTCACACAACTAGCTAGTATCACTTTTGAAACTAGAGTACAGGTCTCCTGTGTCTTGAGATTTTTTTCCATTACTACTCTGGACCTCTCTTAAGAGTCGCCTCAAAACTTGCTAATAGTTCAGACCATAAGCATTGAAAATGAACAAGAGAGAGAAAACAGTTGCATAGCAGTTGGGGACAAAAGAACATACTTTGAGTAAGAAGCAAATGTGGTGTCATGAGGTGCAATGATTCTTCTCTACCCCATAACCTCACTGTTTTTTTCCACAGCATACCTAAGACTTGGTTTGTTGTTAACCTCATCTGGTTTCTCGCCACCACTACTTCTGCTCATGTACAGGAAAAAGACTGCAAAGTTTCCTTTATCACCACTTTTCTATGACAGCAGCACACTAACATTGTTTAAAGGGGATTTATTATGAAGCATGACAGGGGAGCATGCAAAGAAGGAGGTGGCAGGGATGGTCACAATTGCAGGAGGAAAGGTTAACATTTTCATAGCCTGGGAAGGATCTTAGATTTATTATCTAGTCCTCTGAGATTGTAAGCCTGAGGGCATTTATCCTGCCTAACTTTTGCTTGGCCTTGCCTTTGCTCAATTCTAGTTCCATTGCAAGGATTTGACTGTCTTGGGTTTTCTTTCTTTTCTAGAGACTGCTTCTACAACCTTCAATGATAGGTGTTTTTATCTTTTAACTAATGATGGAGGCAGGGGAGGAACCCATCTCTTTTACCTCTATCAGCTAGTCCCAGGTATCCATATTCTTTCTAAGATCATGCTGCTTATGGGTCAATCTATTTCTAGTTCTGAAACAGGGTTCCCACAAGGAGATATCCCCATAGTTCCCCATTTTTGAGTGGATTAAGTTGATAGACACATTCTGGGGTAAATAGAAACTGAATACTTCCTTTTCTGTCTTCAATTAATTAGTCATTTAATTTAATCACTCTTTCACCATAAGATGATGAGTCATTGCCTAACTTGGTCCCCAACCCACTTGGTTATGGTCACCACTGATTATGCAATATTATATTAACATTGTAATAAAAATTGCATGAATACCACTATATCCCTGACATTCCTGCAATCCTATTCCTCAGTCTTAGGCAAAGTAATTTTATTCTTTTTTATAAATTAAATTAAAAAAAATTCAAGTTCTACATTCTCTCCCTTTTTTCAACCCCTCCTCTACCCATTGAGAAAACAATATGATTCACATCATATGTGTGTGAAGACATATAAATCTTATTTCTATATTAGCAGTGATGCAAAAAAAGCAAGAAAAATAAAATGGAAAAATATGCTTCAATCTTTACACAGAGTTCATCTGATTTTTCTCTGGAGATAGACAGCATTTTTCAATATTAGACCTTTGGAATTTTGTTGGATCATTATACTGAGAAGAGTAGCTAAATCTTTTGCTTTTTTTGGCAAGGCAATAGGGTTAAGTGATTTGCCTAAGGTTACACAGCTAGGTAATTATTGTCAGAGGTCAAATTTGAACTCAGGTCCTTCTGATTCCAGAGCTGGTGCTCTGTCCACTGTGCCACCTAGCTGCCCCTGTCTTTCACTTTTTAAAAATATTTTCTTATTACATTTTTAAGCACATTAGACACTTTCCTATAACTACTCAAACAAACCCTTTAATAAAGAGCATCTCTTGAAAAAATTATCATTTGTTTATAGAAAGAGTATATAACACCAATACTAATCATTGTACTTGACCTGTGTTTTGCTCCTTCTTGTTAGTGACTTTATATTGTGGTATATTATTCTTTTGCTCTATTTTCTTAACTCTGCACCATTTTAACTCATTCCCTATGTTCTTCTGAATTCTTAATACTCATAATTCTTTCCCATCCAATAATGTTTTATTATATTTCCATACCATGGTTCATTCAGTTATTCTTCATTTGTTTAGTATATGTATATTTTTGTCATTGCAAATTATATTGTCCTTGTAATTTTCATTGCAATTGGTGATTGATTCCAAGTATTAATGCTATAAACATTTTTGCTTATATGGGTCTTTTCTTGATATTAATCATCTCCTTAAAGATAAAGCATCAACAATAGAATCTCTGGGCTAAAGGGTATGAAAGTTTAGTGCCTTTCTTGGGGGGGGGGGTAGCATTATTTTACCCTAGGTTCATTTTTTGATAATAGAGTTAGGATATAGGAAGGATGTAGGGAAAACGAGACATTAATACACTGTTGGAGGAGTTGTGAAATGATTTGACCATTCTGTAAAGCAATTTGGGAACTATGTTCAAAGGCATAGTTTTAAAGAATTGAATGATAAATCAAGGATGTGCTGGAATCAGTTTGTACCAATACACTTATCTGATAAATTTTCATTGTAAACATTTATCCCTTAGAAGGTGAAAAATGCTACAAATAATGACTTGATTTATTGTTTTGCTGATTATCTAAAATTAAGAAAGTGATGGAGAAATTATTTTTATTTTATTTTATTTTTCCATATTTTGTTTTTCCTGGTTACATGTATAAACAAATTTTAGCATTCACATTCTCTCTTCTTCCCTTCTCACTCCCCTTTAAGAAGGCAAGCAATTTGATATAGATTAAAAATGTGTAGTCATGCAAAACATTTCCATAATAGTTGTATTGTGAAAGAAAACATCCTTCCCTCCCAAAAAACCTCAAGAAAAATAAAATTTAAAAAATTGTGCTTCAGTCTATATTAGGACCATCAGTTCTTTCTCTGGAGATGGTTAGCATTCTTTATCATATGTCCTTCAGAGTTGTCTTGGGTCATAGCACTCCTGAGAAAAGCTAAGTCATTCATAGCTAATCATTCTATAATATTGCTGATACTTTGTATACAGTACATTTCACATTGCATCTAATCATGTCTTTCCAGGTTTTATTGAGAGCATTCAGATCATCATTTCTTAAAGCAGAATAGCTTTCTATCATAATTACATACCATGATTTGTTCAGCCATTCCCCAACTGTTGGTCATCCCTTAAATTTCCAGCTCCTTGCCAACAGAAAAAAAGCTGTTATAAATATCCATATATATATATATATATATATATATATATATATATATATATATATTCTATTATTTTTTGTTTTTTGTTTCCTTTGGAAAGCTAGTAGAGGCACTGCTAGGTCAAAGAATATGTCTAGTTTTATAGCCCTTTGGGCAATGTTCCAAATTGCTCTACAGAATGGTTGAATCATTTCACAACTCCTCCAACAGTGTATTAATGTCTCATTTCCCCTACATACCTTCTAACATTTGACATTTTCCTTTTCTGTCCTCTTAGCCAGAATAATAGGTATAAGGTAGTACTTCAGAATTATTTTAATTTGCATTTCTCAAATATGACTAGAGGTAGCATTGATAACATCATCTGATAATTGTTCATATCTTTTTCTACATTTATCAGTTGGGGAATGGAACTTATTTTTTTATAAATTTGACTGAGTTTGAGAAATGAGGATTTTATCAGAGAAACTTAAAAATATTTTTTACCCACAGTTACTATTGCTAACTGTATTTCCTTCCATCCTATTCCTCCCTCCCTATTTATTCTATTCTCTCTCATTTCATCCTGTCCTTCCTCAAAAATGTTTTGCTTCTGACCTTCCATCACTGCTCCCTCTTTCTCTTATCCCCTTCCCCTTTTACTTTCCTGTAGAGTAAGATAGATTTTTATATAAAATTTGTATATGGTATCCCTCTTTGAGCCAATTCTGATGAGAATAAGATTCACCCCTTCTTTCACTCTACTGTAAAAACTTTTTCTTGCTTCTTTTATGTGAAATAATTTACCCCATTCTACTTCTCCCTTTTCCTTTCTCCCAACACATTCCTCTCTCAACACTTAATTATTTTTTTAAGAAATTTTTCCTTCATATTCAACTTTCAACTATGCTCTGTCTATATATAGACCTTCTAATATGCCCTAATAAATGAGAAAGTTCATATGAATTATCAGTATCATCTTCCCATGTAGGAATGTAAACAGTTCATCATTATAAAATCTCTTGTAATTTCCCTTTCCTGTTTAACCTTCACTTGAGTATTGTATTTGAAGATCAAATTTTCTGTTCAGTTTTTGTCTTTTTGTCAGGAAAGTTTGAAAGTCCCTTATTTCATTGAATGTTCATCTTTTCCCCTGAAAGAATATGCTCAATTTTTCTGGGTAGTTGATTTTTGGTTATAATACTAACTCTTTTCTCTTCTGGAATATCATATTCCAAGCCCTATGATCCTTTAAGGTAGAATCTGTTAAATCTTATGTTATCCTGACTATGGTTCCACAATAATTGAATTGTTTCTGTTTTGGTTATTTGCAATATGTTTACCTTGACCTGGGACCTCTGAAGTTTGTTTATAATATTCTTGGGAGTTTTCATTTTGGAACCTCTTTCAAGAGGTAATTAGTGGATTCTTTTAATTTCTATTTTACCCTCTGGTTCTAGAACATCAGGATAGTTTTTTACTTGATAATATCTTGAAAGATGATGTCTAGCCTCTTCTTTGGATCATGACTTTCAGGTTGTCCAGTAATGTTTAAATTATCTCTCCTGGATCTATTTTCCAGGTCAGTTGTTTTTAACTATGAAATATTTCACATTGTCTTCTATTTTTTCAGTTTTGTTTGATTATTTCTAGGTTTCTCATAAAGTCATTAACTTTTCTTTGCTCAATTCTAAATTTTAAAGAATTATTTTCTTTAGTAAGCTTTTGTCCTTTTCCATTTGATCAATTCTACTTTTTTAAGAGTTTTTTCTTCAGTGAATTTTTTGCCTCTTTTTCCATTTAGCCAATTCTGTTTTTTTAACGCATTCTTCTCCTCATTGACTTTTTTGTACTTATTTTTACATTTGACCTGCTGATTATTTTTCATAATTTTCTTGTATCACTCTCAACTCTCTTCCCAATTTTTCTTCTACCTATCTTACTTTTCAAAATACTTTTTGAGATCTTCTCTGGCCTAAAACCAATTCATAATTTTCTTAGAAGCTTTGCATGTAGGAAATTTGACTGTGTTATCTTCTGAGTGGGTATTTTGATCTTCCTTATTATGATAATACCATTCTATGGTCAGACTTTTTCTTGTTGTGGCTCATTTTCCCAACCTATGGCTTAATTTTAACTCTTTGGTAAGGCAGGGTTCTATATCCATGGTGGAGGGTGTCTTCTCCCAAGCTTCTGGGTTTTTTTAATCTAGGGACCCAAATTTTCTAAGGTGATATGATCTAAGAAGATATGTCTACTACTCTCCTGGCCTATGTTCTGGTCTGTGGGTGACCACAAATACTCCTTTCTGCCCTGGAACTATGAGGAGGGTCCTTCCTCCCCTGTGCAGGTCGCAGGTTCTGTCGTGCTACTGCTCCTCCTCTTTCTCGGACTATGACTCAGATTTGAGTATGGGAAGAGCAACAGAATCCTGTCTCAGTGATAGCAAAGAGATCCCTGCAATCTGATATGCTACTATCTGTGAACTGAGAGCTCTGGAAGCCTCTTCTGCAACCACTGCTCATTCAGCAGCTCCCAAAGACTGTTTCTGGATTGTTGGGACTAATCTTTGCCAGCAAGTCCTGTGCTACTCTGTGCTCTTCTCTTATCTGGGGCAAACAGATCTTTCTTGTTGATCTTCTAAGTTGTGTTGGGCTGAAACATTGTTTTGCTTCATCTTTTTTTGGGATCTGTCACACTAGAATGTGTTTATAATCATTATTTAAATGTATTTGGAGGAGTTTGCAGGAGAGCTCAGGTAAGACCCTGCCTTTACTCCTCCATCTTGACTCCACCCCTGAGAAAGTATTAATAATGCACATTAAATTTAAAAGTATGTGATGAATATATTTTCTCCTAATCCAGTTGCTAAACATTTACCAATACACCTCTAATTATCATATCCTTACATATATGTATATGGTAGATAGGTAGTACAGTAGATAAAGTACTAATCCTGGAATCAATAAATGGCAAAACACTTCTGTATCTTTGCAAATGGGACAAAGAAGAATTGGTTATGACTAGTCAACTTAATAATGATTTCTGCAAATAGAATCATATATGTGAACAGTGAATAGCATACATACATAAATACATAATTACATATATATATATATATATATATATTTTAAACTTTTATTTCTCTAACAAGTGGCTAGAAATTCACCTATTTCATAAAGCCTCCTTTTGATCATATCAAAAAATGGAGGGGACGGGGCGGCTAGGTGGCGTAGTGGATAAAGTACAGGCCCTGGAGTCAGGAGTACCTGGGTTCAAATCCGGTATCAGACACTTAATAATTACCTAGCTGTGTGGCCTTGGGCAAGCCACTTAACCCCGTTTGCCTTGCAAAAACCTAAAAAAAATGAAGGGGTGATACTCAATAAAGCCAATTTAGCAATTGAAAAATATTCTTAGAACATTTTGTTAATTATAACAGAAAAAAGGCTCACCTTCTGAGATCACTCAAGAGTCCCTCCAGGAATACTTTTACCTTGAAGGTCTTTTAGACTTTTACTGGACTGTGTCCCCCTAGCCCCATTTTTACCTTATAGGGACCATTCTCATCTTTGATTGGATATGCCAGAGGTGATGTTTCTGATCATACTTCCTGATGGACAAGGCTATTTAGGGACAATAGTAGGCTTCCTTTGTGGGGGGGGGGGTGCTTCTGGCTAGACCACCCCACACATAATAAAGCAAAGTCCACACTTTAGAGAAATATCAATATATATGTGTTTGTTAACCTGCTTCTGTTTTGCTCTTCATTAAAGTCAAAACTTCTGTTTATATTTGTCTCTCAGTAGGACAAATTTTGGGAAGGTTAACATATTTTTTTTTCACAAGACAATGGGGTTAAGTGACTTGCCCAAGGCCACAAAGCTAGGAAATTATTAAGTGTCTGAGACCAGATTTGAACTCAGGTACTCCTGACTCCAGGGCCAGTGCTCTGTCCACTGCATCACCTAGCTGCCCCACATACTTGTTTCAATAAATCAAAACATCCTGTGAAGATCCCTTTTCATTTTGGAGGGGTAAATTTACATAATACTATAGATCTACAACTGTAAAAGATCTCAGAGGTCATCTAATTTGACTATTTCATTTTTTAGATGAGGAAATTGAGGCCAAGGCTGATAAGTGACTTACTGCAGGTCGCACAGGTAGATTTGAACCAAAATTCTAAGTGCTCTTTCCACCATGCATCTATATATCTTTATGGAATATATTAATAAATTAGTGCTATAGAGTTTTTATATTATATGTTATTTATATATATAATATATATTAATTTGGACAACTAAACATGAATGAATAAAGATAGCAAAGTAATTGTCTCTAAAAGACTCCTACTATAATATATAAGTACGGTCTAAGAACTTGGGCTCTGAGAAGCTCCCATTGGTTTGGGAGCATAATGAATTAACCAGTAAGTGATTTGTCACCTTGAAATGCAGGCAAACTCTAGCTCTGAGGGATGAATCTTGAGAGGAATGTGAGGAAGAAAGAAAATGTAGTGACAAGCTCATTGTAGAAAGGTTGTTTACTAGGGCAATGACCAATGAGAAGAGATCCATAAACAGAGTGGAGCACTCTAGGCTATGAGTAGTTAGAGGGGTGTGGAAGTTCCAGGCCTTATCATTATTACAAGTTATGATACTTCATTCCTCTAATAAACTCATGGATATATTGAAAGTCATAATGTAGAGGCCCAGGAAGGGACCTTGGGGAGTCTCCAAGTCCTTCTGTCCTCCTTTAAGTGTTTTGCTCCAAATTCCATAGTCAAATATCAGTTTCAAGATTTTAATCAGATCTTCAGACTCACAGGTTCCTTTCTCCTGTTACCACAGTCTCTCATATCTAAAATCCTTCCTACATCACTGAATTTGTTTTATGTGTCAGAATTGCTGGATATGGTTCTAAGTATAAAATAATATAATTGTCTATAGTCCTACTTTTTGAAGTCACACTTTAAAAAGAAATTATTTCATTGCCTACAATACATTGTACATAATAACTTTTAAATAAATGCTTGTTTAATATGTGTGTCTATGTGAATATATACACACACCCATGTATGTTCATGTGTCTACATATAGGAAGGATGTATGTATGTTATGTATGTTATGTATGTATGTAAGAACAGCTGTGTAGTAGATAGATCACCAGGCCTGGAGTCAAGAAGACTCATTTTCCTGAGTTCAAATTTGGCCTCAGGTTCTAACAAGGCCAAACTAACTGCTTATCTCAGTTTATCTGTAAAATGAGCTGAAGAAGGAAATGGCAAATCATTCTAGTGTCTTTGCCAGGAAAATGTCAATTGGGGTCACAGAGTCAGACCCAACTGAGAAACAATTGAGCAATAACATATATGTGTATTTACAACATACAGAATGCTCATGCTTGTACACATGCAAATATATATTGCATACACACATATCTGCACCAATATGTGCTTATATATTAGCTTGGGGACTGAGTGTGTCTGTGTGTATATACCTATGAACATATGTCTAGTTGAAATTCCATAGCTGAGAACATTTAACAGTAACAAGAGCATGGCTGGAGTGTCCCGGGGCACTCCATCAATTTTTTTTTTAATTGAAGGTTTTATTTATTTTGAGTTTTACAATTTTCTCCCTAATCTTACTTCCCTCCCCCCAGAAAGCAATTTGCCAGTCTTTACATTGTTTCCATGTTGTACATTGATGCAAATTGAGTGTGATGAGAGAGAAATCATATCATTAAGGAAGAAACATAAAGTATAAGAGATAACAAGATCAGACAATAAGATACCAGTTTTTTTCTAAATTAAATGGAATAGTCCTTGAACTTTGTTCAAACTCCATGGTTTTTCACTCCATCAATTTCTAACCTGTACTCTGCACCCCTTTTTTGAAATAAATTCCCAGGTCTCACTTGAGTATCTCCTCAGATCCATTTTTTTTTCATGCTTCCCCTAACCCTTGGTTTCTTGCAAAATAAGATTTATCTGCCATCAGTCTCTCTTTAGCAAGTTAATATCAAACTAGTCTTAGCCAAATATCAATATGTAGAGTCCTCCTATCAATAGTTATCATCCCCTAGAATCAAAATCCAAAGTCCTGTTTATGATAGAGTTCAGTATTCTTTTACAAAGCTCAGGGAAGAGCTTTTGTTATGTCTTGGTGTTAAAGATTTGGTTTCCATTTTCTCACCCAGATCTTTCCTTAGATGATAGTAGGACTCTACAGATCGACAGTATAGTAAATCTGGGACATTCTTGGTATGACTAAAACTCAATAATGAGAAGCCCAAAACTCTTTGGAAGAAGCTGTAACATCTTTTTGTAGGGGACAACTGGATTCATTTTATCAAAGATATGAATTATACTAATACAAAGTCTTTAAAGTTAGATGAGAAGGTCTCTGTAAGGAAAATTAAATACTAGAATATTTAAGTTATACATTAAATACATTCAAATTTTTTAAAAATTATTTTATTTTAATTTTACTTGCAAATTTTCTCCCTGTCCCTACTCCTTCCCCTTTTTCTGCCCACTGAGAAAACAAGAACAACACCTGTTTACAAGTAGGTATAGTCATATAAATCAAATTCTTTCACTAACCATATCTAATATATAAAAAAAGAAAGAAAATGTTTTAAGTTGTACTTTGAGTCCATCAGCTCTCCATCTGAACTTGGATAGTATGTGGCAATATTAATTCTTTGGAATAGTGATTGGTCATTGTATTGATAAGAGTTCCTAAGTCTTTAAGAGTTGATTATCATTACAATCTTGCTTTATAAATTTTTCTTCTGGATTTGTTCATTTCATCTAGTATCACTTCTTACAATTCTTTTCAGATATTTCTGAAAACATCCCTTTCATAATTTTTATAGTATGATAGTGTTCTGTCACATTTATAGACCTTAACATCTTCAGTAATTTCCTAATTGCTTTAGTCCAGTAATTTCAGCTAGGTGGCTCCCTGGATAGAGCACCTGGCCTGTGATCAGAAAAATCTGAGTTCAAATGTGACCACTGACACTTTTAGCTGTATGATCTGGGCAAGTCACTTAACCGTTTCCTCATCTATAAAATGAACTGGAGAAGGAAATAGCAAACTAATCCTGTAATATTGCATAGAAAGCCTTAAATGGGCTCATAAAGAGTCAGACAAGACTGAACAACATTTCTTCTTCCCTCCTCCCCTCTCCTTAGAACTTTTGACAGCAAAGACAACAAACCCTTAAAAAATGCTCTACACTTGATCTGGGCCTTAGAATATGGGTAGGATCTTGGTGCTTGGAAAAGGGGCAAAGTGTCCTGGGTGTATATAGACCTGAGCAGGACTAAAGATGGAGTACTGGCTTTTATTTTTTTGTAATGTAATACAATAAGCACATATATTTATATTTATATAATCGACTCTCAAAGGCAGTTTGGTATAAAGGATAAAGGAATTGACCTCTAGCCAAGTAGAGGCTTAACCATTTAATGCCCTAGATAACTCTCTAGAATTGAGATTATAAATTGCAGAGAAAATACCAACCTGCATTTATAGAGAGGGTTTCTTTACACCAATGAGTTTCAGTTATTGCCTCCTTCCTTAAGAAGTTAGCAAGTGAGCATTAGAACTCATGCCTCTCCTTTACTTGTGCTCTTTGTTTCAAACCCCTAATCAAAGTTGAACTGAGATTCAAGATCTAAAGTCAAAGTTCAAGAGCTCGAAGGGACCAAAGAGGACATGAAATTCAACTTCCTTATTTTACAGTTAAGAAAATTGAAACCTAGAGAGGGAATGGCAAAGCATTCTAATGTTTTTGCCAAGAAAACCCCAAATGGGAGTTACAATGACTGAAAAGACTGAACGACAATAAAGTCCCTGGCACTATGCTAAGCATTTTATACTTATTATCTCATTTGATCCTCACAGTTTCCCTGGGAAGTAGGTGCTTTTATTATCCCCATTTTAGAAATGAGAAAACTGAGGCAAATGGAGATGAGGTGATTTGCTCAGGGTCAGAAAACTAGTAAGAATCTTTGGTTGGATTTGTATTCAAGTTTTCCTGACTGCAGGTCCCATGTTGTATTCTCACTGCCCCTTAGAGAAGAATTTGAGGTACTATACTAGCAGCTATAAGAGCTATCGCATATAAATAAAAAGTTTCATCATTAGGCTTGGAACCTAAGGAGCCACAGCTCTTCTCTTTTCTCGGGAGACAGAACTGTCAGAGCTATTAGAATCATGATTGAAGGCAAATTACAAATTAATTGGGTAGCATCATCAATAATAGAAAGGTTTTCCTGGAGTTAGTCAGTCAGTCAGTAAACATCAATTATATACTTATCATGTTCCAAGAACTATGCTAAGTACTGGAGACATTCCTCCTCCAGCTGATGTAGGACAGCTTCATTCAATGTGAAATAGGGTTTCTTAGGGACCTGATTATTTAAAGAAAGAAGCACTGCCTCTTACTCCTACATTTTTAGGTTCTAAGACTCTTTTTGTTATTTGGGATAGAAATTGGCTCTTTTTCTTGTTACATAAACTCAGAAAAATAGGCCGAACATTATTCTATATGTTCAGGAAAAGGATTTATCCTGTTTAGGATTTAATAAGGATGTTGCATCACTTCTACTGGAACAGTGGATAAAGCACTGGACCTGGAGTCAGGAAGACTTATCTTTCTAAGTTCAAATTTGGAATCAGAAGCTTTCCAGCTGTGTGACTATGGGCAAGTCAATTAGTTTGGTTTGCCTCAGTTCCTCATCTGTAAAATAAGCTAGAAAAAGGAAATAGCAAACCACTCTAGCATCTTTGCCAAGAAAACCCAAAATGGCATCACAAAGAGTTGATTACAACTGAAAAATGACTGAACAGTAGTGGAAAAAATGCAAGGTCATAGGTTTTGAGGGAACTTAGGATCTGGTGCGAGTTAACCCTTGGACAAGTCATTTAATTTCTCTCTTACTTTCCTTGTCTAAAATGAAATTAGTATCTATCCTCTCCATTTCACAGGGTTTCTTAGAGAATTCAAGAGGGTGATGAAAGTCATTATAATATAGTGGACTATGGATAGTATATTAGATTTGGATTTAGAAGAACTTGGTTCTATGAGCCTAGGAAAATCACTTAAATTCTCAAGAGTCTACATTTCCTCATTTGTAAAATGAGGATAATAACTTGTAGTATCTACCCTGTGAGGAAATTATGTACAAAACTTCATGTTATACTTGTGAGTTAGCAATATGAGAGTGCTTTGAAAAGTATAAAATAACATACTTAGTGTTATTGTTGAATTGCTATAGTTTTGTCTGACTCTTCATGACTCTATTTGGGATTTTCTTGATAAAGATATTGGAATAGTTTGCCATTTCTTTATCTAGCTCACTTTACTGATGAGATAACAGGGTCAAATGACTTGCCCAGAATCACACAGCTAATAAGTTTCTGAGGCAAGATTTGGACTCAGGAAGATGAGTTTTTCCAGACTCATGTACTATGTGCTTTATGAACTACACCACCTAATTGCCCAATATTCTAAGTACCAATATATATTATACATGGGAATAATTTTATTACACCACTTATCTTGGCTATAGTAAATTAAAAAAATGTTTCTCTTTTTGAAGTTTCTAGCTTGACTATGCCAATGTTATATTCTTCTTATCTTCTCAATGTACTTAAAACAACTCTTTCCCATATACTCTACAATCTGGCTACAGTAGTGAATTTGCTTCTCTTCACATATATAGCACTCTCCTAACTCCATGATTTTGTCCTGACAGTCCCATGCCTAGAATGTTATTTCCCCTAACCTTGATCCTTTCTCCACTTAGCTTCCCTGAAATTTCACCTTCTGTAGGACTTGCCCAGTTCCTGCAGCTACTAGTGTCTTCCTCTGACATTACTATGGATTTACTCTATATGCATCTTGTGGGTACCTAACCATATAAATGTTTTCCCTCTCATCAGAATGTGTGAACTCTTCAAAGACAGGGCTTCAAAGAAGCATGGGAAGACTTGTATGAAATAATATAGAGAAACATGAGTCAAGTATATTTCCTCAAAGACAATTACATTTAGGTATCATCTTTATAGTTTACAAAGACCTTTTGCTTTCAAGGATATATTTTTTTAAAGTGGATACTCAATGGTAGTTTGATATGAAAGTCAGAAAAAGCTAATGAAAACTTGGAAATCATTAAGAGAAGAATACATTCTATCATTCCGGAGGAGATGATCAAACTTTATTTTGCCCTGATTAGACTTCCCTTCTAAATACCATGGTTTAATAAGAATATTTCTAAGTTGGAAAGCATCTAGAGAAAGGCAACCATGACAGTGAAGAGTCTTGAACCCATGTCATACAAGTAATAGTTAAAGGAGCTGGAAAGCCAGGAGAAAAGAAGCTTCATGGAGGATGTAATTCCTGTTTTCAATATTTGATGGGTTGTCAGATGGAGGAAAGTTAGACTTATTTCTCTCAGATCCAGAAGTTCCAATAGGTAGAAGTTATAAGAAATAAAATTTAGGTATAATGCCAGGAAAACCTTATTAGCTATATGTTACTTAAAAATATAATGGATTACCTTGAGAAGAAATGGGGTCCCTCTTAAGGGAAGTCTTCTAATAAAGGCTGAATGATGACATTTCAGTTGTTACAATTTCTTATAAGGTATATGTTAGATTAAATGGCCATTCAAGAACAGAACAGAATTTGGAACTCAAAACTTTAAAAGAAAATTTTAACATTTAATTGGGGAAATTGTTTTTAAAAACTGATAAATTGAGCAAAGGAAAATGCTTAGGTAGCTCAGAAGATAGAATGCTGAATCTAGAGACAAGAAGACCCCAGTTCCAATCCAACTACAAGCATTTAGTAGTTGTATGATCCATAAGTTCACCACAGGCTACCTCATTTTCCTCATTTGTAAAATAAGGATAGTAATAGCTTCTGCCTCTCAGGGTTGTTGTAAGGATCACATGAAATAAGATTTTCAAACCTTAAATCACTGTACAATTGCTAACTTAGAATCATTTCTAGGCTAGGGAAATTTTAGCACAGTCCTTCCTAATTTACTCACTTAACATCTGCTAACTGATCCCCTCTTTCTGATAATGTCTCCCTTACATTGAATTACATCTTTGCCTAGCAGAATTATAGCTATGTTTTTAAGTTATAGATTGCTTAGTTCTCAAAAGTGGCATATATCTTTTTCTTTATAAAGGCTCAGAAGGTTAAGTGACTTGGTTATGATCACATAACTGTTGAGTGACAGACAGGAGTTTCTACTATAGATGGGTCTGGGACTTTTTCTACCATGGCTAAAATCCTTTCATATTTCTAACTAGCTATAAGATCCAAGAATGGGTTTATCAGGGGTTCTTGTAGAAACTCTGTATTTGGAATTTATGCTCTTTCTGATATCTCTTCCCATTCCTGCATCTCTAACAATAGTAGAAACTATTTCTGCGTTGATGATGATGACCAGGTTTTTTCATCTTCCCTTTCCTCTATGATCCCTCAGCTATTGGAAGAAGGAAAGGGGTACATGGCTGGAAAAAGAATGATTGACGAATCCATTAAATCCTGCTTTAAAAAAAATTATTTGCTAATGTACTTATTGGTTCATTCGGAAGTGGTTGCCCTGCTTATTTAAACAAACTGCTAAACTTCTAGTTCCCCTTTTCTATCTCTGTATAAAACCCAGATCTTTTCTTTGCTATTCATAATCAGTCTGTTGACTTTCATATTGCTTTACATAAGACTATTTGAACTCTTGTTTGAACTCTTGCAATGATAATAAATTTTAATACCCTGGAAGACAAAGAAGTTGACTGGACAAGGGAATCTGCAATATTTTTGGTTCACTGAATCAGTATATATATGATATATATATATATATATATATATATATATATATATGAATCAGTATATATGATATATATATATATGAATCAGTATATATGATATGAATCAGTATATATGATATATATATATATATATATATATATATATATATATGTATCCCATAGTTAAATCAATTGGGCGTGAAGTTCCATCTCTGTGCCTTGAAATCTGACTTAGCTAGTTTAGTGAAAAAAATTAAATATAGTCTTAGTCTTATTTTTATGTGGGAAGTAGTGCAGTATAGTAGCCAAGATATTGGACTTGTCAGGATTCAATTGCAGAGCATTAAGATCATCCTGAGCAATTCATTTAACCTCTTTGAGGGTCAATTTCCTCATTTATCATATAGAGATAATAATATCTACATTACTTTCCTTAATAGTTTGTAATGGAGATAATCTACATAAAGTTCTTTGGAAATTAAAGTATTATATCAATAGCCATAATTTGTATTGTAATTAAGAAAATGGTGTGTTGACCAAATGACTTCTCTGGATCCTTTCAGGCTTGAAGATTCTGTGATATAATCTTGCCACTCAGCACTAGATTTGTCATCTCTTCAATCAATCAATAAATGTTTAATATGTTCCTACTATGTTCAAGGACAGCTAAATGCTGCAGTAGATATAATGTTGATATATCATTTGAGTTCAAATTTGGCCTCAGATGCTTTCTAGCTGTTAGATCCTGGGCAAATCATTTAACCTTGTTTGCCTCAGGTTTCCTCATCAGTAAAATGAGCTGGAGGAGCAAATGGCAAGCCACTGCCAAGACAATCCCAAATGGGGGTCCTGAAGAGTCAGATACAGCTGAAACTACTGAAGAACAAAGCTGTTCCAGGCACTGTGATAAGCACTGGGGATATAAAAAGAGACCAAAGACAGTACTTGACCTCAAGGAGCTTACAATATAAAAGAGAAGATAATATGCAAACAAATATATACAAAACAAGATCAAACATGATTAAAAAAGATAGGATCTAACACTCTTATGTACACAGTAGGCATTTAATAAAGGTTTCTTAAATGAATAAATGGTGCTCGCTTTGGCAGCACATATACTAAAATTGGAATGAAACAGAGAAGATTAGCATCGCCCCTGCGCAAGGATGACACGCAAATTCATGAAGCGTTAAATGAATAATTGATGTAATTAGTAGTGACATGCAAAACTCAGCATATAAACAAAACATACTTCTATCTTCTGCTCTGATTCTGGTTTCTACTTTGTGTTAAGTGCTAAATAGATAAATAGAAAGAACTACAGTTACATCCATTTTCAGTCAACTATTCATGAGTAAGGAAGAGACATTACCAGATCTGTGCTTGAAGAGTACAGTTTTGTCAGAGGTAGAGAGTAGATTGGATGGGGAGGAGAGAAGAAACAAGGAGATCCAGGAAATGATTGTGATGGTTCAGGAGAAAAGTGGGAAAGGCCTAGAGAGAAAGCTGAAATGTATGGAATTAGTTAAACTGCTTAGAAAAGCAGATTCTTAAATTTTCAATTTGAGTATTTACACTTCAAAAATTGTATATATTATAAATTAGGGTTTGATATTTTTGCTTATTGTTAGACATAAGAAGATAATAGAGATACTTTTTAAAAATTCTTTTATTAAATATTTACCAGCATATTACTGAAAGAAAAGGACAGTTGTGAAAGGTTCATTTGCATCAGAAAAATTATATCAGGCCCGAGGGTAAACAATGACCAACACACATTTTCTCATGTCTCCTGTGGCAGGGAAAAGGAAGCTCAGTTTGTCATTGGAACCTCTTCCCTTTGGGGCCAGGGAGGTTTGAAATGAGGGCAATTTGCTTTACTTTTTGAACCCTTCAGGGGTGGAAAGATTTATGGTGTGATGCCATTACTGAGGCCTGCAAATGGCAGGAGAGAATGACAATCAAGATAAAAGCCTCCTGGAATGTGAGTGTGAAGAGGGAGTTGCTTCCTCTCATCTAGACTGATAAAAGTGGGGGTGGGGAGGTAGGGGAGGAGATATCAGGAGTCCTCCTGCCTTCAGTTATCCAACACACATGCTTGGTTTTTGTTTTTTTTTAAAGACAATGTGGAAGGCAGGAAGGGATCAGATATATTGCTTAGAGTCAGATTTCAAATGCAAAACCTGCCAGTCTTAAATGTGGTTTCTGTAAGAAAAGGTCTGACTTGTTTCAGAAAAGAAGACTATAAATTGGAAAAAATAGCCCTTGAAAGATGCTCAGGAAACCTCTAGATTTGGGGAGCAAGTAGATCTATTGGAGAAGAATCCATGCTCTCTAGTTGTAGTCAAAACCTTTTGAAATATTGAATAGCGCTTCTTGATTTTGGTCAGCTGCTTGATGCATCCAAATATCATAGGATCACACAGATTTAGATTTGAAAAGGCCTTGGACTTCATTAGTCTAGACCCTTCATTTGCCAATTGAGGGAAATGGGACCCAAAGAGGAGATGACTTATCCAAGCTTATATGGAAAGTAATGACAGAGTCACATTTCAAACATAAAGGGTGCTTTTATTTATTTAAATATCTTGTATTTAACAATTTTGTATATATATATATATATATTTGTATTTATTAACTTTATTTTTATGCTGTATTATTTTAAAAATGTGTCTCCTTTAAAACTTTACTTTACATGTCACTTCTTCCATTAGAATTTGTTTCTTGAGGGTCAATGCTGCCTTAGTCACTTTCATTGTATTCCTCTCACTTTCAGTGCACCCAATAAGAGTTTAATAAATACTCATCTCTCTATCAATCTATCATATGTATGTATGTATCTATCTATATTTATCTATCTATACTATTCCCTTGACACCTCCCCCAAACCTAAATGAACAAAACCTCAACCCTAAAGATTAAATTATTCTTCCCCAGATCTGCTGATTTCTGAATAACTGCAGTATTTCCTAGGGGAATGCCTTACCCAAGGAAAACTAGATAAAAGATTGACCTTCAAGGTGAGATGGAAAATACAGAGAGGGTGTAGAAGAGAGCACTGATGCTCTGGAGAAACAGGAATTTTAAAAAAAAAGTTAAAGGGAATGACTTCATTTAGAAAGGACCTAAGGAAACTTGAAGAATAAACTTGAAGAATGACTGACATATGTATGTCTTACACATATATGTATATATCACTAAGATTTATAAAGTACTTTACTTGCATTATAGAAAGGGTTTTCAAATATATGAAGGAATATAACCTGCTTTCAAATCCTGACTCTGAGATATAGCAGAGGGATTGACTGAGTCCCTAACTACTCTTCATCTCCTTGGACACCTCTAGGGGTGTATGGAGTGTTTAGGGAGGACTAGAATCTCTAGTGTGAGGGCTTGCTGAGCCCTTTCAAAGGTTTCTCATCCATCTTTGGTATTCACTTACTATCCAACTCTTATTTGTGGCTCCAAGAAGCTGTAGCATGTGCAGTGGTAAAATTGTTTAAGTAGACAGGGTAAACCAGGTTGGGGGGAACTGATAGAACTCAAGCATATTGGTGAGTTTAGGGGGATTTTATCACAAATATGTAAAGACTTCCCTCTGTGGAATGGGGGGATGAGAACAACATATTCCAATGAAGGCAGCTGACTCAAATGCTTTAGAGTGCTTAGAGCTCGGTCAGACATCAAAAATGTCAAGGTCATCTATTACATCCTGGACCATCACTAGTTGTCTTATTTTTTGTCCTAAACTGAACTTTGATAGAGTGATAGAGTGAGGCTGTTAACTCTGTGCCATTGTCTCACTTAAATCCAATTTATTTGCAAGTCAAGACATTAATTATAATCTACTATTGTAATTGGTCCTCTTAAAAAATGAAGGAGAAACAACAGAGACCTCTAAGACTTAAATTATAAGGATGGGGAGAGATTCTACACTGGGAATTCCCTACACCAATAAAATCACATCAGGATCTCACTTGTATACTCTAAGATCACCAACACACCTACACTAAATGATTCAGCTGAATGACTGTTTGCTGTCTTCTGATAAGACAAATGCAAATGTATTTTACTTACAATGGAAGAGAGGGTGATGACAAATTGAAAGTGGTGTGATACTGTGTATAGAATGCTGGATTTAAATTATTATGAATTCTGCTTTAGACATTTACTATTTGGATGATGCAAGCAGTTGATAGTGTGTGGGACTTGGAGTTAGAAAGACAATTTTTTAAAATTCTACCTTCAACACTTATTGTTGTATGATCCTGGGTAAGTCATTTAACTTCTTTATATTTTGGTCTCTTCAACTATAAAATGAGAGACCATTTTACCTCCCAGATTTGGGTGGAGATCAAATGAGATAATAATTGTAAAGTTCTGTAAAGAAAAGTAAATATTAACTATTATTTAAACTAGATTACATTCAACAAACATTTATTAAGTACCTATCTCTATGAAGAGAATTGTACTAAGTGGGGTTAGATGATGATGGACAGGAAGACAAACAATTTAGTCCTTGTACTTATAAGGAGAATATGGCATAGACATAATTATAATGAGAATTGATATATGATAAAAGCTTAAGAGAGGTACAAAAAAGGACTCTAAGAAAAGATATTCTGGAGCAACTCCTACTGCCTTGCAAGAATGTGTATATATATATATATATATATATATATATATATATATATATATATATATATATACATACATACATATTATTTATTTGTTTTTCCAAGTACATGCAAGTGGTTTTTACCAGTCATTTATTACAAGTTTTGAATTTTACATTTTTCTCCCTTCCTCCCCTCCCTTCCTCCTCCCTATGACAGAAAGCAATCTGATAATGGTTCTACATTTATAACCATGCTAAACAATAGATTCATATTGATCATATCATGAGAGAAGAATCAAATTCAAACAGGAGAAAGAAAGCATTAGAGAGGATAAAAAGATATAATATAATATATCCAAGAACTTTTAAAAATTGAAGATAATAAGCACCTACACCTTGAATGACAAGTAGTATAAATAATCTGATGTATAGATTTTATCTATTTATCTGTCTTGTATATATATACATTTTTAATATATATGTATATATTATAAGATAAATGTAATGTGACTAAAGACAGAAGGAATTTTTAATGTTATTGAGTCTTTTCCTTTTTTTTTTAACTGAGCAAACTAAGATGTTCATTGAATTAACAAAAGTCACACAGGTAGTAAGTACATGAGTCAGGATGTGAATGCAGAATTTTTAATTCCATATTTAGTACTCTTTCAACTGTACTATCCTTGGAGATGTACAGTGGAAAGAGCCTATAGAGGGCCTTGCATGCCAGGCAAATGAAATTTTGTTTTGTTCCTTATTGTAGGAAATAAGAAAACATAATAGGATGTCACATTGATGATGATGATAGTGATGATGATAACATTTACATAGCACTTATTATGTATCAGACACCATGTTAAGTGCTTTACAACTGCTGTCTTGCTTGATCTTCACAGTAACCCAGGAAGTTTTATATTTTACAGATGAGGAAACTGAGGTAAAGATTAAAGAACTAAAATATATCTATCTGGTTCTAATTTCTCCCCTGAATTCCAATCACTCATGGCCAGTTGACTGCTGGGCATCATCTTCTAACTTTTTCTGCAAGCTACAGTTGGTAGTCTGTTTATTTTTTTTGGTAGGCTGTTTCTTTAGATGCTTATTCTTATCTGTTCATCCTAGTTTATACTGCATGTAAACTATGGTTTTCTGTTGTACTTAATGTCTAAGTTTATGGAAGAGAAGTGAGGGAATGGAAGCGGAATAGAAGAAAGTCAAAATCTTCAAAGAAACAGGAGATAATATTTCCCTCAACTTCTTTTGTTGTTGAATTATTTCAGTAATGTATGATTTGTCATGACCCCATTTAAGGTTTTCTTGGCAAAGATACTAGTCATTTGTCATTTCTTTCTCCAGTTTATTTTATAGATGAGGAAATTGAGATAAATAGGGTTAAGTGACTTGCCCAGAGTCACACATTCAGTAAATTTCTAAGTCCAGATTTGAATTCAGGAAGATGAGTTTTCCTAATTTCAAGCTGCATATTCTATCTACTGCACCAACTAGCTACTCCTCCTTCAGCTCAATTTTTTGGGGAAGGAGTACATTGGGGTGTGTGTGTGTGTGTGTGTGGGTGGGTGGGTGGGTGGAGAGAGAGAGAGAGAGAGAGAGAGAGAGAGAGAGAGAGAGAGAGAGCAGGGGTGGGATTTGAGCAGGGATGGGAAAACTTTTTTTTCTTTTAATGGTCATTCGGATATTTATAGTATCATTTGAGGGCCATACAAAATTATCAACTTAAAAATTAGCCTGCTAGATTTAATAAAAAATTTAATTAATTCATCCCTAAAAAACTCCTAGATTTATTGAATTTTGAATACTGCCTGTGGTTGTCTTTGCGGCATCATAATAAATGATTTTGTAGGCATTATATGGCCTGCAGGCCAGAATGCCCCCTTGTAAAAAATCCCAGCATAAAGGAGAAAAGTTGGAATCTCTGATCAATCCTAGGATTCCAAGGTGACTTGGGTTTGACATTGCCCTGGATAGTCATTTAGTGCTAAGGCTAAGGTTTATCCTGTAAGTGTAGTCAAGCATCAAACGTATCCAAGAGGCTAAAAATGTGGTGAAGTATTATTATACTGTAACAGAGAACATGAAGAATTCAGGAAAAGTTAGCAATACTTGCATGAACTGATGCAGAGAAAACTGAGCAGAACCAGGAGGACAATTTACATGAACACATGAGAACCATTGAAAGATAATACAAGGGGCGGCTAGGTGGTGCAGTGGATAAAGCACAGGCCCTGGAGTCAGGAATACCTGGGTTCAAATCCGGTCTCAGACAGTTAATAATTACCTAGCCGTGTGGCCTTGGGCAAGCCACTTAACCCCATTTGCCTTGCAAAAAAAAAACCTAAAAAAAAAAGAAAAAAAAAAGAAAGGTAATACAAGACACAATTCTAGGGAAGTAATGGATGGTTTTGTGGAGCTCTGCCTCAATCAATACCTGGAGTATTATGTTCATCTCTAAACAAAACATTTTAGAAAAGATGATTTTAATCCAGTAAAGGATTGACCAGGATGATGAAAGGCCTTCAGATCATAAAGAGTGGTTGAAGGAACTGGGACTAGCTAATAAAGACAAGTATAGACTGGGGGTAGATGTGTCTGGGAGTAGGGGAATGCTGTTTGTCTGGTAGTCAACATATGAATGATTGTACTGTAATAAAGGGATTAAACTTGTTCTTTTTGGTCCAAAAGTGTGGTGGTTGAAAGTTGCTAAGAGTCGAATTTAGAGTTAAGGTTAGAACTAATTGTGGACAATTTGAGCTGTCTAAAAGTTGCTGCCTTGAGACATAATAGGTTCTTCTTACTCCATTAACATTGATGCCGGCTTGTATAATATACGGGTTCTTGTTCAGATATGGATTGGACTAGATAATCATTGAGGTTCCTTCTAACTCAGATTCTGTGGTTCCTTACATAATTCATAGGAGAAAAGGATCTTGGTAAAATGTAAAGCAAAAGACATTGTTGGTCATCATTACTATTATTCCCTTGTTCCACAAGACCCCTCTATTATATGATTGAGGAGATTGGGGACCTAAGTTCACAATGGAATCCATCTCCCAAAAGTTTGAAAATCAGAACCCTGGCTCCTCCTCAACATTTTTGTCAGGTGGCTTTTCAGCAGTATCTTTGTTCCTAGGAGATTCATGATCTGATTGACATTTCAAAATCCTATTTGAAATCCTTTTGTTATCTAAGTCTTCAGGCACAAAGCTGCAGGTTTTTGTTTTAAATAAAGCCTCAGGCAGCACATTTAAGGCAAACCAGACTGACATTTTCATCAAATAAACTTGCCAGGGCCTTCATCCAAAGCCTTAAACAGAGAGACAAACTTTCCATATAGTGAATGACCCTGTAGTCCTCAATATGGAGGCAACTGTGATTTGGAAATTTCCTTGTTATTTGTTCTTAGCTAATTTTCCTTCTTGCTTTTCTCTGTCAATAACTTTTGATTGCTTATAAATAGCCACTGTTTCAAGAATTTGCCTTCATGCTATCTGCAAACAGTAATGACAACTCACCCTGTCAAGATCAATTTCCTGCTCAAAGCTATAATTCTTTTGAAGGCACTTCTGCTATCTCTATTGTTAAAAGGCATCTGGTAAGGAAGCAAACATAGTTCTGTGGTAGGCAGAATAGGAGCAATTTAAACTGATATGGTTCCTGCCCTCTGAAGCTTGCATTTACAAAGAGATGACCTTGATATGGTCTGGCACATTCAAACAATTGGACAATGTCTCCTCCCCCAACCAAGGATTCTTACTGCCTGACTCACTCAGTCAACACACATTTATTAAGTATATATACTGTGTCACTGTGTTAAAAGCCTGGAAATAAAAACAAAAGCAACCCCCCCCTCAAAAAACAAAAACAAAAAATTCTCTGTCTTTGAGGATCTGATTTTTGAGATTCTTATATTTTAATAGGAAGAAACTAAACCCAATCAGGTATGAATGAAGAAAGAAATACCTTCTTCAAAATGAGATTTTGGGAGGAGTCTCTTAATTCAAGAGAAGGACTCCTGGATCAGAGGGTACTTCTGAAATGAGTTATAGGGTTGAAGAGGTTTCTGCAACATGGTGGAGAAGTCCAGGGCAAACCTTTGGCAGGACATTAGACCAGAAGGGAAAAGGCAACTTTTCTTTGAAAAAAAAAAATCCAAGAGATGACAAGAAATGCTGCATGCCAGGAAAGAAAAATTTGATGGATGTGACAGTAGAATTGAAGCTTCCCTTTGAGGCCTTCTTGAGTATTTAACTATTTATCTTACTTTGGGCAGGTCTCAAAATCATGAATCAACTCTCAGAAATGTGGGGCTCTGAATGAGTACAGGAGAATGAAGTGATAGGGATGTGGGAGAGGGCTGGCAGAGGCAATAAAGTAAATGAGAGTCATCATCATCAGCTTTGAGGAAAAACTATAGGTGTATAAACGGGAGCCATTTGTTGTTGCTCAGTCATGTCCAAGTCTTTGCATTCCTATTTGGGGTTTTCTTGGCAAAGATATTCTTGCCATTCCTTCTCCAACTCATTTTACAAAGGAGAAACTGAGGCAAACAGAATTACATGACTTGGTCAGGTCACATAATTACTAAATGTCTGAAATTCACTTTGAACTCAGGAAGATAAATCTTTTTGACTCCAGATCCTGTTCTCCTATCACATAACCATCCAGCTGTCTGTCTCATGGATACAAAATAAATCATGAAACCTGCAGTCCAGATTATTTTCAGCATCCAGAATTCTTACTGGTCTCTCACATTTCTTTGTCTTTGCTCACACTGCTTCTTATTTCAAAAGCTCTCTTTCCTTCCCTTTGTGAGTTAAATTCCTTCATATCCTTTAAGAACTGCCATATCTTTCATGAAATCTTCCTAGAATTTCCTCATGGTTGCCTAGGTCTCCGTGTTGATGTCATCTTCATGCTACACTTTCTGGGGGCAGAGAAAAATTTGATTTAAGTTCTGTCACCACCTATCCCCCCAACCTAGGATAGAGATTGTTTGATTTTGGTCCCCAGAAATGAGAAAATTGTTGTGCACACAGTGGACATTCTAAATTTTCTTATACATTAATTAATTGAGTAGAATACCATGTCTCTGGCTTTGCCAATGCACAGTAAGGACTGCACATAGTAGCATTTAAAAGATTCTTGTTAAATACTTATTGCATTATATTGAATTGCATCATATTTCTCTATATTGTATAGTATACTGTATTATACTATATAGTAGTCTATTATTAAGTCATTTGGCCAAAGTAAGGCAGCAGTAAAATCAGGGCTAAAGTCAACTCTAACAACTCCTTGTCTGGTGCATCATGTCCATTGTCTTTCCTTATTAAAGAGATGAGGTGTGAACTGAGAGATACGTGTTTAGACAGATGAATTTGGAGACAAACCACAGTCTCAGTTTCCATGAGTTGCTAGAGACTTGTGTAGGAGGTGGGATTTTAGGAGTCCATGGGAGTAAAAGGAAACAGCTTGGGGTGGGGGTTTCCAAGCACAGATGTGTAGTATGAGAAATTAAGGGTGAAATGATCAGACAAAAGAGATCACCTGGAATGGGAAGAAGGTTAAATTGGTTGGCTGGATGAAGTATTTTTTTTTGCTTACTAACTAGATAACAGACTTTTCCTCCCTTTTCTTCCCACTCCTTTGCCTTTCCTGTTACTTTCTCTTCTATTCAGTTCTTTAGCAAAGCAATGTTGTAATGCTTCCATGCCCACCTGCCTAGAAAAAAGAACAGGGTTTGGGGAAGGAGGCAATAGACCGCAGGGTCTAGTTACAAAACAGGCTTGAGCTGCCACTATGACTCAAAAGAGGAAGATTAAAGTGTAGATTAGTTCAGAATAAAATGCATGATAATCATAAATCTTTGGTATATTAATTGTTTCCTATTTATCCTGTATATAACTTGCTTTGTTTTATTCATAGATATCACTCCTTCCCCTCATTCCTCATCCACCCTCCAAACTGGAAACTCTGCATACAATTTTTGACCTTCCCTTCATACCAGAAAAGAAATCCATTTTTTCTTTTTCTTTTATGGGCTGTTACAGTACCTTATTGTAAAATTTGGGTTCATATTATGCAATACTAAAATATATTTTATGCATTTCTGAGTTTCTAAACTTTTCCTTTGTCATCTACTGAATATCAGCTGTTGTCTGTGGCTCCCACAAAAGGCTTCCCAAAATCTCATTTAATTTCTTATGCTGATCTGTGATATATCAAAACCATTATGGGACAAGTCAGAAAATGGTGATGTGGAAGGGATAATTGAATTTTATTTTTATTTATTTGCATATTCTCTACCCCCCCCCCACCCCCGCTTTAGAGTGTAATCTTTTTGAGAGTAAGTACTGTCTTTTCCCTCTTTTTGTATTCCAGGGCTCAGTATAGTCCTTGGCACATAGGAGATGGTTATTAATTGATTAATTGGTCCAAATCTTGCCTCTGACACTTTT
Source organism: Macrotis lagotis (assembly GCF_037893015.1). Classification (NCBI taxonomy): domain Eukaryota; kingdom Metazoa; phylum Chordata; class Mammalia; order Peramelemorphia; family Peramelidae; genus Macrotis; species Macrotis lagotis. Next base: position 197,735,657 of record NC_133661.1, read on the forward strand.
TAGCTTATCCTAGACAAACCACTGTTCCTAATATGTAAAATTAAAGAAGTTGGATTTAATTGCCTATAAGATTCCTCTACTTTCAAATTTGTTCTCCTCCCCCACCCCCTTACCTCCACTCTGGTTTGGTATATTTCCATAAAGCAGGCTCATTATCTTTAATATAGTCTACAAGGTAGGCCAATATGGGTGTTTCTTTCTCACATCCTGGAAATATGTAGAAAGGGAAGGCTACCTTCTAAGGACTCAGGTCAGTGCACAAAAAAATCTTCAAAAGGTTTCTGAACTAACCTTTATGTTTGTTTTCTATGCCTTCCAGAATGTTTGATTCATGTAGTCTCCCTCATTTGTAGTACCACCACTGAATGAATGCATATTGCACATAGGTCTGCATATGCATGTGCTTTGTGAGAATCTGCTAAGATCAATGGAAATGATCCCCAAGGGTAAATCAACACACTTGGCCCATTGCATTCGCATATTGTATAATATAGCTTTACATTCCCTGACTGTATGAGATTCATTTCTTCCATACCTTTTTTTTTTTTTGGCAAGGCAGTGGAATTAAGTGACACAGCTAAGAAATTATTAAGTATCTGAGGCTGGATTTGAACTCAGGTCCTCCTGACTCCAGGGCCAGTGCTTTATCCACTGTGCCACCTAGCTGCCCCTTCTATACCTTCTTAATGCAAGTTACCTCCAGGATGAACATAGGTGTGGATGGATTTAGTAATAATAATGATGATTGTAAGATAGATTAAAACATTTATTAAAATGTTTTATGTGCTGGCACCGTATTGAAGACTGAAGATTTAATTTTAAACAAGATAATCCCTGTCCTCAAAGAGTTTATATTCTAATGGAGGAAGACAATATAAAGAAGAGCTGAGAAAGAAGTTGGGCTCACCTATTAGAATGAGGGGAACTGTGGTGGAGTCTAAGCTTTCATAGTAGGAGGTTAATGAGGATGACTAGAGATCAAATGGCATGGTATGGAGATGACTGGAGCATTTAAAATAAGCATATATCATTTGGTAATATAATGGGGTCCAGTCTAAAGATCGATGGATCTAGTATCAAGGTATCTGAATTCAAATCTTAGTTCTATCAGTTTCTATTTGTAGGACTTTGGACAAGTCACTTAACCTCTTTAGAATTCAGTTTCCTTAGCTATAAAATGAAGGGGTTGAATGAGACTGAATACAGCATCTGGGTTGAGTATTAATGGAAGTAAGATAGAGACCTTAGAATCTAGAAGGCCTAAACCTAAATGCCTAAATCATCACCATCATCATCATCATCATCATCATCATCATCATCATCATCATCATCATCTTCTTCTTCTTTTCCTTTTTCTTCTTCTTCTTTCCTTTTTCTTCTTCTTCTCCTTCTTCTTCTTCTTCTTCTTCTACTACTACTACTACTACTACTACTACTACTACTACTACTACTACTACTACTATTACCATTACTACAACAAATGACTTCTAAAATGACTTTTCTGTCTAAATCTATGATTTTATGAGCTTTTTTAGAACCTCACAGCACTCCTATGAGGCTAAATACTACTTATTTTATTTTACAGATTATCCATTATCTCCTTTTTTTACAGATAAAGCCAAGACTGAGACTAGCTTGGCCATGGCTACATAGTTTATGTGAGAAGATCTGAACCTGGGTTTTCTTAACCACCCCAGGTTAATGCTCTAGCTATTAGGTTATGGAGCCTCGCTAGTACAGCACTCTCTCACTCAAATCCAATTCATATGCTTTTCATGGCATCACCTCCCCGATGTTATGGTCCTTTTTGAGAATGAAGGACAAACATCATAATTAGAGAATATTACTGCAAACTCATCTTTGAACCTGGTATTCAAAGTAATGTGGAGATGTAGTTTTTCTGCAATGACAGGCCTTTACTTTCCTAGAGGAATTTCCTCATAAGATAGACGAGTTCAATTAAACAGATGTCAAGTGACAACAAACAGTAAGCAAGATGTCTTGGGGATATAAAAACAAAGATGAAAACAATCCTTGACCTCAAGAAGCTTACATTCTAATGTATTTTAATTGAGTACTTGATATTTAGTCATTTATCAGTCATTTCTGACTCTAGGGTTTTTTTTTTTTGACAAAGATAATAGAATAATTTACTTTTTTTCCTTCTCCAGCTTATTTAACAGATGATGAAACTAAGGCAAACAGGATTAGTTGACTTATCCAGGGCCACACAGCTTGTAAATGTCTGAAGCAGGATTTAAACTCATGAATATGAGTGTTCCTTACTCCAGGTCTGATTGTTTACCCACTGTGCCACTTAGCTGCCCTTATTGATTACTGTTTCTTCAATTTTTGAGTTCTCCTTTGAAGTTAACAGCATTGTCCATGTAAGCTACAATGGGACTAATACTGTATTTTTTTTCACAAATTATTTAATCATTTATTGTCACAATTGCCCAGAGTTACATCAGAATCAATTTGGTAGATGATACATACTCTGGAATCTATATGATATAATCCATCAAGGCATAGTTCTGCTCACTTTGGCATCCCTTTACTTCAGGTAGCCCTGAATATTCCAAATAATTATTCCTATGATTTGCATTATTTAATCATATATAAGGGGCAACTAGGTGGTACAGTATATAGAGCATAGCTCTGGATTTCAAATATGGCCTCAGATACTTGACACTAACTGGGCAAGTCACTTAAGTCTCATGGCCTCATCAAAAAAATAATGATATTGGTTGCAACCCAATGGAAACATGTAATGTAAATCACAATAATTTCATTGCTTCTTAGGATACTTTCTTTGAACTAATTGGGACTTAGTAATATTAAAATTTGAATCAATTCATTTGATTAAGGTGCATGCCCTTATTCAACAGTTAATAATAATTTATTAAATGTCTATTGTATTCAGTCTCTATGGTATTGGAGATTTAAAAAGTCAAAAATAAAAGCATCCCACATTAGGTTAAGGCCCACTAATAGCTGTAGGGACCAGGAAAGGTCTTAGGCTAAATCTTGGTATCTGAGCTGAGTTTTGAAGGGAAGTAAGGTAGAGATCTTAGAATCAAGATCTTGACTACCACCACCACCACCAATACTACTACTACTATTATTATTATTATTACTACTACTACTACTACTACTACTACTACTACTACTACTACTACTTCTACTCCTACTACTACCACCACTACTACTGATAGAACTCTGTGAACTGTATGTTAAATGTTAGGTAACTTTCCAAGGTTAGGCATTACAGAAGAGTTGCTGATATATATCATCAGGAAAGGATGTTTCCAAACTGGAAATTCCTCATTGACAAATGATGTTTTCATACTAGAAATTCCAAGTGAAATCATACATACACACACACACACACACACACACACACACACGCACGCACATGTTGGAAAGGAGGAGTCTGATGGTACCGCCCAGGACTTAAGAAACAGTGGAAAATTATGATAATGACTACTTATTCTATGTAGGAGGGAGTGTGTGTTTAAATAGGTAGGAGTAAGTTAAAGTTTAATTAATACTTGTAGATTGCTAGGTCTGGAGTTTGAATTTGCCTAGACATCAGAGAACATCTCAATTACCTGTAAATGACTGGTTCTTGGGGCTAAATAACAGTGAGTAGGGCTTTGAAATAAGGTCAGTTTGGAAGTTCAGAATGGTAAAGATCTGAAGCTACTAGAGATATGCCTTGTATGATTTAGGTAAGCTTGGTGTTGACTAGTAAGTTAGATTTGCTCTCTTTTCTCAATATCTCTAGCAGGAAAATTTTGGCTAAAAATGTATTATGGAGGTTCTGAAGGTTCCAGTTCTGTTAAAACTTTCAATACAAATTTTCAGAATTCTAAAGTTGGAGCCCAGATGAAAAATGCCTTAGGGAACCCTATTCCAGTTCCCAACTGACAGTGACATTTTTGAGGCAGGGGCATTCCCAGCTTGTGGTGCTCAACAAGTATCCCCCTAATGTTAACCAAGAGAGTATGTAACTTGAAGAGGGGAGATGTACAAAATGAGCACACAGAATCTCCTATTGATCACAACATCATGGTGAACAGAATCATAAAGGTGACTTTACAGGAACTGTCCCTGGAAGCAAAAGCCCTTAAACAACAAAATCAGCCAAGGTTTGACTTGTTAGCTACTTATAATAGGAAGGTTCAGAGAAAATGGGCCACATTTAGTTTTATATAAATATATATATATATATATATATACATATATGTATATATATAGTATATATGTGTGTGTATACATATATATATATATATATGTGTGTGTGTGTGTGTGTATTAATATCAAGAAGTTTTGGAAATAGGTCTATGGGAAACAATGCAGTATATATGGGAAGATGCTGGTTGTTGTTTGCCCTTCATTATTTTTGTTTGTTTGTTTTGCTTTGCTTTGAAAGGCAATGGGGTTAAGTGGCTTGCCCAAGGCCACACAGCTAGGTAATTATTAAGTGTCTGAGGCCGGATTTGAACTCAGGACCTCCTGACTTCAGGGTTAGTGCTCTATCCACTGTGCCAACTATACTATCTCTGGAACATAAGAACCTGATTCAAATTGTGCCTGGGATGCTTGCTACCTTTGAGTAAACTGGGCAAACCGGGCAAACTTCCATCTCAGGTTTTCTTTCTTCATTTGTAAAATAAAGATCATTAGGGGGTGGCTAGGTGGCGTAGTGGATAAGGCACCGGCCTTGGAGTCAGGAGTACCTGGGTTCAAATCCGGTCTCAGACACTTAATTACCTAGCTGTGTGGCCTTGGGCAAGCCACTTAACCCGTTTGCCTTGCAAAAAAAAAAAGAAAACCTAAAAAAAAGATCATTGGATTAGAGTAGGCGTTTTTAAACCTAGGAATCATGAAATTTAAAAAAAATACTATTTTTGATAATCAATAAGATTAGTTTATTTTGTAAATTCTCTGTATTTTATTTTAAGCATTTAAAAACATTCTGAAGATCCAGAGGCTTCACCAAACTACTGCCAAAGGGCTCCAGGTCATAAAGTTGCTCCTGTTTTTTTGGTTCTAAACCTCTGAACTAATACTTTTAAAAGTAAAGCTATTAGATTATGCTGATTCTATACCAAGCCACCTTGGAAAAAAGCCTGTTTCTTTAACAGTGTTTTCTGTTTTGGGGCTCGGAGTGATTTGGAGGAGTTTCTTTGATCTACAATGCCTGGCATATATTAGATGTTTAATAAATATTTGTAGATTGATTGATCTAGGTAGGGAGCCAGAAGGGAGAGGCACAAACTTCAGAATTTTTTTAAAAAGATGGTTGCACATGAAACTGCCAATCTACTATGTACAACTTGCTACTCCTTTTAGCTAAACAAGTTATCATGTACATTTCTTTTCTTTTTTCTTCCCTTTCCCCCTTCTCTCCCTGACCTGGAGATGGGCACCATTAAACACACATATATGGATATATATATTATATATATATATATATGTATATGTGTGTGTGTATAAACACATATATATGTGTGTGTGTGTGTATGCCCCACAGAAAGTCAGACTTCACTGGAATGACACAACAGCAAAAGCAAATCATCATTGTTTTTCTTCCTTTCTTTTCTTCTTCCTTTCTAAGGGTGTTTTTTTCAAATCATAGTCCCATTGACTATTTTTAGGGAAAAGGTTAGAACATTTTTCATTGTGTTCATATTCAAAACCAGAAACCATCTTGGTAGGCACTAAAGGGAGAAAAATTCTCCTCACCAAAGTCTAGAACAGAAAGAAAAGGTCTCCTCTGTACCAAAATGTTTAAAGCAGCATTTTTGTGTTCTCCTTAAACCAGAAACAAAGTGGACACCCATTAATCTGAAAACAAGGGAGTTGACACTGAGGACCTCTAAGATCCCATTCAGTTCTAAGCCTATGAATTCATGTCTAAGGAATGGCTGAACAAATGAATGTAATGGAATACTATTGTACCTTAAGAAATGACAAAAACGAAGAATTCAAAGAAACAGAATAAGCCTTCTACAAATTAATGCTAAATGAGGTAAGCAGAACCAGGAGAATGAGATGTACAACAAGCCAAAATATGTAAGAGAAAAGAACATGAAAAAGAAATCAAACTCAGAAATAGAAATGCCTAATTTTGGTCCTGGGGAACAGATGACATAATTTAGATTTCTCTGATAGAAAGTTGGGGGACGCAGACTCTGTGTTGGTTGTTTTTTTGTTACAAAAGAGGGTCCATGGAGGGGGACACATTATATGGTAATGTAAATCAACTCACATCAATAAAACATTTTAAAAATACAGAAAGGCAGAGATTGAGACAGACTTTTCTAGCATATAAAACATACATTTATTTTGGTGTTATATATAAATTATAGATTATAGCATTGTCCAACCAAACTTATAAGTCAAATATTTTCACACCAACCTATTCACCTTGTCAAGGTCAACCATTTACAATGACATTGCTTACATAACTATAATTTGGCTAGATCACAACAGAGAAGAGCAGGGCTTTTCTAACAGAGGCAGTGTAGTTTAATGGAAAGTTTGTTGGATCCATAGTGAGAAGAACTGGACCTAATCCCCATAAAAAGCAAACATTTCCATAGCACTTTACAAATATCTCATTTTTAGTCAATCATCATACCCTGCTGTGAATCATACTTCTCTCTTCTGTGCTATATCCCCCCATAGTCAGGGCTATAGTTCATTGTGTAGTAGTTATACATATATATAAATATATATATATATATATATATATGTATATATATTTGCCCACCCTAAAGATGATCTCTTTGGTATCAGAGGAGACTTGGCATATCTTTCTAGTTTTCCTCCTATATAAAGAAAGCCTTTTACTTATGACTACTGTTAGCCTTTTGGTTGGATTTTCATTTTATTTCTTAGAGTTAATTGTGGTTCTGATAAACTATATGAACTTTTTAATATTTTCCAGACTTAAAACTATGGTTATGATAACTTGTGTAAGCTTTTTGGTATTTTCAGAGTTAATAGGAGTTGTATAATCTTTGTGACTTTTTAGTCATTTGTTTTCAGAATTGAAATTCGCCAGCACTGTGTATGGGGTATTGACAAAGATATTGGAGTAGTTTGCCATTTTTAAATTTTTAAACAACAGAAGACTACCTTTCATAATGGAATTATTTTAGAAGAGTCAGGAGTTCTGCTGGGGTTGACCCGGCCTGTTGCTGTTCTATTTTGACCATAGGGTTTTACTTCAGCATTTTTACTTTGGCTCTTCACTGCCCTCTCCAGGTGTTCCAGGTCTTCCCATCATAGGAGAAGCTCCATTCATTAATAATCTTGAGTGTTCCCCAATCCTATAGAAGAGAAGTTGATTCTTTTCTATATTCATCTGATCTTTTAAACAGTTTTCTCAACCTTGCTTATTGTTGTTGAACTCTTTCCCTAAAGGCAGAGCAATGGAAAGAGTGAGTTGTAGGGGCTGAGCTCCAAATAGAGTTACTTTGGTAAGCAACTTGGGAGTAAGGGAGTATTTTCACAGAGCACTTTTTATGCTAGTTGCCCGATGGAAGAGACAAAAGAAACAGGAGACATTCACTTCAAGGAAATTATAACCATTTGGGGAGACCAAATTTCCTATATAAAACACCACAAAGGTAATTAACTGGCTAGGTAAACTTGAGACTTGTGTTTTGTTATACTTTGCAGTTTACAAACAACTCTGTCCTGTAGGCATCATCATTACCATTTTACAGATGAAGAAGCTGACATCCAGTCAAGTGACTTGCCTGTAGTCGGTAAGTGACTGTTCTCTCTCTTCTTTTCCACCACTTGGTTTCCTTGACTTTCTTTAAATCCCAGATAAAATTTCACCTTCTGTAAGCCTTCCCCGATCCTCCTTTATTCCGGTCTCTTCCCTTTGCTGATTCTCTTTAACTGATTCTGTCTCTATCTTGTTTGTCCATAACTGTCTACAAGTTGTCTCATTAGACTGTGAGCTCCTTCAGAAAAGGATCTTTACCTTTCTTTGTCTTTCAGTGCATAGTAGATGTGTAATAAAGTTTTTTTTTTTTTACTGACTGACAGACCATATTGTAGTGCTGACCTAATGTGGATGATCAATCAACTTTATCCCACCTTTTATTCAGACTCAAGAGACCCACTGGCCCCAGATGCACTGGCATGCATCCCTGGGGCCAGGGTGTTACCAGACCCTTAAGTTTTGTTGTCTTTGATTCTGATTTTAATTACAAAACAAGATATCAATAAATAGACTTTCTCTCTCTCCATCCCATTTGAGAGGCATGGATAATAAATATAAAGCTAAGAAAGACCTCAAAGTCATCTAATCCAAACTCTTCATTTTTCATATGGGGAAACTGAGACCAAGAGAAAAGACTTGTCCAAAGTCATTTAGGTAGTATATGCTCTCATTGTTTGGAATGAAGAACATACAAAGACCATAGATTTAGAACTAGAGAGAACCTTACAGGCCATCTAGCAACATGAATTCTTCATGAAATCCCTAGTTATTCGAGAAGCCTGTACTTTTAGTCAGATTCCATTCTTCTTTCTCCTATTGGCTCAAGTAGAACTAGAACCTTAGTATTGCTTTCCTAAATCAGAGGAAGTCATACATCATAGTTAAATAGACAACCCCCCCCCAAAACCAAAACAAAACCAGGGGTGTCAGAAGAATTAGATTTGAATTCCTGATACTTAAGACTTGAGTTTCTAATACTTAAAGCTCTGATACTTAAATGCTATTTGTATAGACTTGAGCAAGTGACGCTCTCTAAGTCAGATGGGGAAACTGAGGCCTTGAGAGGATAATAGATTTTATATATGAATACTAAAAAAAAGTATGCTGGTATGTGCTTGGTACTGGGAGAAAGATTCTGGGTCCTAATAGAACAAGAAAACAAAGATGTCCTAGGAATCAAAGTAATAGACTGGCAATGAGAGGAGTTATTGATTCTGTTTTCTTAGAGAAGCTGAATAACAGGAGAGACTTGTAGCTAAGATTCAAAACTTACTAGGGAGACTAGCTCACAAAGAAATCGTTGTATCAGATAATACTGCTTTGCTTTTTATTTTTGTTCATTCATTGTTCAGTCATTTTTCAGTCATATTCATTTTGTTGTGATCCCATTTGGGATTTTCTTGGCAAAGACACTGGATTAGCTTGCCAATTTCTTCTCTAGCTGATTTTTATAGAAGAGGAAACTGAGGCAAACAGGGTTAAGAGACTTACCTAGAATCACATAGCTGCTAAGTGTCTGAGGCCAGATATGAACTCAGGAAGATGAAGTCTTCCTTACTCCAGGCCCAGTCCACCATCTATCCTGCCATTTAGTTACCCAGAGTTTTTAGTTATGTCCAACTTTTTGCGACTCATTTTAGGTTTTCTTGGAAAAGATACTGGAGTGCTTTTTCATTTTCTTCAGCTAATTTAATAGATGAGAAAAAGAGTGAAGTGACTTACTCAAGTTATACAACTAGTAAATATTCGAGGCCAGAATTGAACTCAGGCCTGGCACTATATTCATTCTATCAATCTAGCTAGTCTTGATAGGGTCACAGAACTTGGAAATGGAAGAGACCTTCTTGGTCATCTGTTCCCTCCTCCCCCCCCACCTTTTTTCCCCTTAGATGAAGCAATGACTTAGGGTGACTAGCTCAAGTCTACACAAATAGCATTTAAGTATCAGAGTTTTAAGTATTAGAAATTCAAATCTTAAGTATCAGGAATTCAAATCTAGTTCTTCTGACACCAAAACCCCTGTTTGTTTTTGTTTTTGTTTGTTTTAACCATGATGTATGACTTTCTCAAATTTAGGAAGCAATACTTAGATTCTAGCTCAGCTTGAGCCATCAGGGGAAAGAAGAATGGAATCTAACTAAAAACTCAGGTTTCTCAAATAACTAGGGATTTGGGCCAAGTTAATGAAGGATTCATGAAGTATATCCACAAGCAAGGGAACAGTTATAACTAGAGTGCATACCTGGGGACTTTCTCCTAGGGTGGATGAATTCAGAGGGTTAAAAAAACACAACCTTATTAATCACAAGTCTTCTCTAGGGCATATTATATTTCCTGGACTTAAATCTTGCCTTGGAATTTCTGGTCCTCCTTTCTACCACTAAATTCTAATGTTGAATCACTTTTTTGTACTAATATAGTATCTTTTAAATATATTTATATATATTATATATATGATATTTCATTTTCTCCAATTATATGTTAAAATATTTTAAAACTTTTTTTAAAGTTTAGAATCCAAATTCTATACTTTCTTTCCTCCCCTCCTTCTTGAGACAGTAATCAATATGATATAGTTAATACATGTGCAATCATGTAAAATAGGGACAGGGAACTATGACCTCCATCATTTGATCTGATGCTGTCACAGCAGCTGCAGGCCAGACTCAAAATTCAATAAATCTAGTAACTTTTTTAGGGGTGAATTAATTAAATGTTTGACCAAATATAGCAGGCTAATTTTTAAGTTGATGACTTTGTATGGCTCCAGAATGATGTTTTAAATATCCAAGAGGCCCTTGGCAGAAAAAAAGGAATGCCTCCGTTGCTGTAAAACATTTCCATATTACTCATATTGTACAGTAAGAAACAAATAGGAAAGGAAGAAAGGAAGGAAGGAAGGAAAGAAGGGAGAGACAGAGGGAGGAAGGAAGGGAGGAAGGAAGGGAGGAAGGAAGGAAGGGAGGAAGGAAGGGAGGAAGGAAGGAAGGAAGGAAGAAAGGAAGGGGAAGGAAGGAAGAGGGGAAGGGGGAAGGAAAGAAGGAAGGAGGGAGGAAGGAGGGAGGGAAGGGAAGGAAGGAGAAAAAGAAAGGGGGGGAGGAAGGAAGGAAGGGGAGAAGGAAGGAAGGCAGGGATTGTCTTGAATCTTTGTATTGCTGAGAACAGTTAAGCCTTTCACAGTTCTTCATTATACAATATTGCTGTTACTGTGTACTACATTCTCCTGATTCTGATCATTTCACTTTGTATCATTTCATATAAATCTATCCATATTTTCCTGAAATCATCCTGCTTATCATTTCTTATAACATAATAATATTCCATTGCAATCATATACCACATCTTGTTAACCATTCCTCAATTGATAGACATTCTCATGGTCATCACTAAAAAGAGCTGCTATAAATATTTTTGTATAAATAGATCCTTTCCCTCCTTTTTTAAAAAAATTCTAGACCTAGCTGTGGTATTGCTAGATCAAAATGTATGCTGAGTTTTATAGCCCTTTGGTCATAGTCCCAGTTTACTCTCCAGAATGGGTGAATCAGTTCATAGTTTCACCAATAGTACAGTAGGTCCCAGTTTTCCTACATTCCCTACATCATTTATCATTTCCTTTTTTGAGATATTAATCAATCTGATGGGAATGAGGTATCTCAGAATTGTTTTAATTTGCATTTCTCTATTCAATGTGATGTAGAGCATTTTTTCACATGACTTTAGATAGTTTTGATTTCTTCTTCTGAAAACTGCCTATTCATTTTCATTTATCAATTTATTTATCCGTTTATCATTTGGGGATTTATCATTTACCATTTATCAATTGGGGAATGACTTGTATCCTTTTGGATTTTGCTGTTTTCTGTCTATTGGTGAAATGAGACCTTTATCGAAGATATTTGTTACAATCTCTTTCCCCCAATTTTTTCTTTCCTTTTAATTTTGATTATACTGGTTTTATTTATGCAATTTTTTAAAAAATTATTTAATTAAAATGATCTGTTTTATATTTTGAATTACTTTGTATATTTTCTAAATTTTCCCCTAATTCACAGATCTGACAACTAATGTAGTTTATTTTGATTTGAATTGAGACCTCATGTACTTTTTCAGTGTAGCAGAGAATACATTTCTAACATTTGCTTGTGATGGAAAAATTAATCCATAGAGGTCATACATAATTAATCTTTAACTACTTTCTGTTGACCATAAAGGAACTTTGAAACCTGAATCTGGGAATGTATGATTCATTGATTTCCCATCTTTCATCTAGCCTGCCACTAGCAGTTTGAAGTGGATGACCCTCTCATTCTCTTTGTTCTTTCTTGAGCTTTGGCAAATAAGTATGTCAAGAGACAAGTGTCCAGGAGATCTTATGAGTTTTGAAGTCTGAAGATCAGTGGTGGTAGGGGCAGCAGTTTGCCTGTATGGTAACAGGAATATTAGTATTTACTAGCAGGGTGACCATAGGGCTTGATGTCAAGGGCAGTCTAGCCTTTGCACCATGGAGTTTGCCAGGAGAAAGGCCAAGCCTTTCCCAGTAAAGTTGATCAAACAATGCCAAGACTGGGTGAAATATAAACCTGCTAATTAGCAGACTAATTAGTAGTGTTGCAAAACTGCTGTGTGTTCTAATGAGGATCTACTGGCAGTTTTTTAGCCAATTATACCAATAGTTTTAAGTTGTTACTAAATTCTGTTTAAATCATTCTGCCAATGCAAACTGTGATTCTATGTTTACTAGTTTGTTTTTTTGCCAGACGGACTAAACTACTTTTCCCATACTCAATTCATAGTCTACATTGAGTAATTCTTTTCCTACTCCCTCTTTTTGGGGAGATTATAGACCTGACAAAAAAGTAAAATTGATCCTGAAATGTTGGGACAGAAGTAAATGAGACGATGAGATCTAGAAAGAGGTGTCTAATTGTCCCAAGTAAAGCAAAGTTCTCCTGTCAATTAACTTGGGGGTCTAGGACTACGGGGTTGTGTTTGAATCAGTGAGTGTTAGGTACCCCATCTCTTGTTCTTTTTAGGCTTAATGGTGTACAACTAAATGAATTATTAGATCTGACTGTGGTATCGTGATCACCTTGCTGAAGTGTATTTGTAATTCTTCATTCCATTAAATGATGTTGCTAGGTATTTGCTTTCATGAGTTCAATGGTTTTGGATGTTACTACATCTTTGAATATAAGTAAGTAGCCTTACATTAAAAATGAATTCTTTCCCTAACTGATAAATGGTCAAAGGATATAAAAATAGGCAGCTTTCAGAAGAAGAAATCAAAACTATCATTATTAACAAGAAAAAATGCTCTAAATCACTATTAGAGAAATGAAAATTAAAACAACTCTGTAATACCATTTTACACCTTTTAGATTGGCTGACATGAAAGAAAAGGAAAATTACAAATGCTGGGAGGGTTGTGGAAGACTTGGACACTAATGCATTGTTGGTGAAGTTGTAAACTCTTTCAATCATTCTGGAGAACAATTTGAGCTAAGCTCAAAAGACTTTAAAACTGTGTATACTCTTAGACCCAGAAATACTACTACTAGGTCTGTCTCTGTATCCCAAGGATATCAATGAAAAAGGATAAAGGAAATATTTGTACAAAATATTTATAGTAGCTCTTGTTATGGCAAATGATTAGAGATTGAGGTCATAGTCATTAAGTGAGGATTGGTTGAAAAAATTGTGCTATATGATAGCAATGGACTACTATTGTGCTCTAAGACATGATGATCAGGATAGTTTCAGAAAAAAATTGGGAAATATCGTACAAACTGTTACAAAGTTAAATGAGAAGAACCAGAACATTGTACACAGTAACAGAAATATTGTAATGAGAATTAACTGTGAAAGACTTAGTTATTCTCATCAAAAGAATGATCCAAGAGAATTCCAAAGGACCCATGATGGAAAAAAACTATCTCCAGAAACAGAAATGATGAACTCTTTAGTATAGACTGGAACATACTTTTTTTCACTTTATTTTTTAAAATATGGTTAACATGGAAATATATTTTGCATGACTTCACATGTATAATTGCTTACCTTCTCAATGAGTGGGGTAGGAACAGGGGCAGGATGGAGGGAGATAATTTGGAACTCAAGATTTAAAAAACTAATATTAAATTTTAAATGTAATTGGGAAAAATTCAGCAAAATAAATAAAAATATATTAAAAGATGAAGAATTATTCAGGGGAGTAGTTAAATTGATATCATCAGAGGAAATAAATGTATGACTGAAAAAAATTAACTTATTTTATTACAAGAGCAAAGGATGGAATATTCTTGTGGATGGTAGGAATCAGACAAGGCCAGAGAGCTTCAATATGGCTTAAGTATATTTTTGAACATACATTAAAAAATATTTAAAGAGACCATAAAAAAGTCAATAACTTGTCAACTGCAGTTATAATGGATGAAACTAAAGGGACCTTTGAGAAATCTCTGGGATTCACATTTTTCTTTCTTCAGTTCTGATATTTCCACCCAATCTTGTCAGTCAGAAACCAAAAGGCAAAAAGATGAAATTTTATATTTCATGTTTGTTTCTGAAGACCTCCAAAGAATAAAATTCTCCAGTTTTCCTTGGAATTAGTAGCTACAGTCTTTCTGTCTGTGTGACCTTGCACAAATTCCTTATCCCAAATCTCTGGACATTAGATTCCTCGTCTGTCATATGGGGAGTGGGGAGGGATCAGACTAGATGGACCCAAAGGTCTCTTCCCAAATCTGAATCAGATAGTTCCTGAAATTATTGCAATCAACTCAATTCACATCTTGTGATTCAGGCAATAGTTTATGGAAAACATATGCCACAAATATGGGGTTTAGATTTGTTTTGATTGGGGTGTGTGAGCACGGGATGGGTGGGGTAGGTTGATGACTCTTTGTTATTGTTCTGAGTTTTTATTTTCAGATCTCTTCTCATTTTGGAATTGGAGACTAGAAGCCAAAGACGGGGAAAAGAGAGGTTGTAAAACCTCTGTCCTCTCACTAAAGGAAAGGTGTAAAGAAACTATTAAGAGTTCCTTTTAATCTTGACTGCTTTTAAATGGCGACATGTTGGCAAATTTAAAAGTGTCAAAGTAAGAAAAGGCCTCAGGTATTTTTAAACCTGCTTACAAACAAGAGTGAGCTTAAATTGAACGCCCAGGTTGCTTTTAATGTGGTTTTACTCTTTCTCTCCCCCTCTCCTCTCTTTCAAAGAGATTTTTTTTTCCTGCCCTTAGAATTTAGCACAGGACAAATTTGGTGAGCAGAGATGAGTTAACACTGGTGGCAATCACACCCAAGTGCAGCAAAGGAAGTTGAACTCCACTTCATCCCCGCCCCCCCTTCCAGGTGACAAAGCCCAAGGACAATAACTGGATTTAATACCCTCAGATTATAGACAGGAGCATCTCAAGATGAAAGAGAACAAGATTTTGTAGACATATATGTCATCTCTTATTCAGGCAGGCCTTCTCTTCACTTCTGCTTCACCTTCCTGACACAGTACAGGGATGAAAATTAAAAAAAAAAAAGTGTGGGGCCAGCTAGACAGTGCATAGAGTACCAAACCTGGAGTCATGAGGACCTGAGTTCAACTCATAAATTTAGCTGTGGGATTCTGGGCAAGTCACTTAACCCTAATTACCCCCTTTCTGCTTCCCAAAGGGAAAAATGTATTATAAGACTATACCTTTTGCATAAATCTCAACCTTTTGGAATTCTATGTAGCTTTGCACACCATTGATTTCCCTCCTCCTGAATCCATTTTCCTTTCTGAGTTTCTGTGACATTTCTTTCTTTTGATTCTCCTTCTGTCTGGTTAGTTTTCCCTTTCCTTTGTGTAATCCTCCTTTATGGCAATACTGCCCACTGCCCCCAAACCATAATTTTGTCCTCCACTCTCTTTTCTCTCTTCCCTCTTTCACTTGGTGATTTAATAAGCTTTGATGGTTTTTACTATTTTCTCTAGGCAGATTGCTCACACATCTATATTCAGCCCCAGTCTCTCTTCTGAGTTCTCATCCCTTACAACCACCTGCCCATTGGATATTTCAAACTGAATATGACACTGACATTTCAAATTCATGTCCAAAATAAACTCATCACATTTCCCTCCAAGTCTGCCCATCTTCTGAATTTGCCTGTTTTTGTTGAGAAAGCTACCAACGTTTAAATTAGCCAACTTTGTAATCTCTGTGTTATCATTGACTTTTCATCCCAAACAACCAATCTGCTGCCATTTTTTTTTCATTTTAACCTTTACTGAAATTGTCTTATATGTCCCCTTCTTTCTAACAACACAACTATTTCACTAATTTAGGTCCTCATCTCCCCTCTCCTGAACTATTTAAAGTAACATCCTAATTGGTATTCTACCTTTCCAATCCAGAGCTGCTAGTCATCATGCTTCCAGAATGGAGGGAAGGGCTGCAGTTCTATCTTCTCCTTGCATGCATAGACTTCAATAGTCATAATATGATCTATAATATGAAAACAGAGAGACTGATGGTGGGATCTTTCTTTTTAAAGGCCCCTTGAGTCAAAAATTTTCCCTGCTCAATCACCCAGGTCCTATTCAAATATCAGATTCCCTTCAGCGGTGAGCCAGAACAAGTAGTGGACCAGAAGCAAGCAGACAGACCTACTCATGCTCTCTGAAGTGAAACCCCAATTCAACTTGTATATAGGTACATGTTGTCTCTTCTGATAGAATGTAAGCTCCTTGAGAGCAGGGATTGTCTCATTTTGGATTCTGGATCTCCAGGGTTTAAGAACCTCCAAGGAGGTTCTTAAATACTTCTGATCGATTTATGATATCTGTTCTTAATGCAAATGGACAACTAGATAACAATGGATAAAGTGTCCGACCTGGAGTCAGGGAGATTCATCCTGGTGAGTTCAAATCTGGCCTTAAGACATTTTACTAGCTTGTTAACCTAAACAACTGAAAAACAACTGAAACAATACTTATTGCAAAGACTGAGAAGGATTTAACTTTCTCCAAGTGAAAGAGGGAATTTCAATGTGCTTGATAAATTCACTTTGTAAATTCATTGCTTGGACCTTAGAATGTACTTTTAGAGAAATGATGTTAGATTCTGCAGGCTAACCCATAAAATTCTATTTAAACCAGAACATCCCTGAAGTGTAGTACTCCCCTGATAATAGTGCTAACACACCAACCCACCACCACATGTCTCTGTGGGAAGATGCATTCAGGGTGTCATTTAGGGAGCTGTGAACAACACATTTCTATCTTCCTCCTAGCTCTTTCTCTCACCACACAACTATTTTCCCCCCAGACACCTTGAAGGTGCTAATGGGATCTCTGAGTATAGGAGCTATTCACATTTCAGAGGGAAAGTAAACTCCTCCTTGGTCCTTTCCCTATAGCCCAGCTGTCTTAGAAATGTTTCTTGAATGACTAGACAAAATCTGACTCCTGATTTCCCACAGGATCAAAGTTGGAAAGGAGCTCAGAGTCCATCTAATCTCAAATCTGTCATTTTGCAGATGAAGAAACAAAAACCAAAAAGCTTAGTTGATTTGCCTAAGGACATACATTGAGTATGTTTGCATTGAGTGTTTTAGTCCTTTGTTCAGTCATATATGATTCATCATGACCCCATTTGTAGTTTTCTTGGCAAGCATCCTGGAGTGGTTTGCCATTTCTTTCTCCTGTTCATTTTGAGGAAACTGAGGCAAACAGGATTAATTTACCCATGGTCACACAGTTAGTAAGTCTCTGAGACCATATGAATTCATGAGAATGAGTCTTCCTGATTCAAACCCCAACTCGTTATCCACTGTACCACTGCCCTAGCACTTAATAAGTAATTAATAAAAAGGTTTATTTATCCACCCTAACCAACTTGTTCCATTAGAATTTGAAATGGCTTGCCTTAATCATTGATCTTAATTATTTTGATGTATTTGGTTCTAGAAGAAACCTGACACAAATGTAGGCAGAACAGAATGTGAATTAGCAGGGAATCACCAGAGTTTAAAAATAAGAGCATAGCTCTGTTTAGGTCTCTTACCAGATTCTCAGAAGGGAACCGCTTTTTTGCAGCCCCAGGTGCTGTAGCTGTCCAAACCCCAACCCTAGAGCTATTGGCTCTGCAAGCAGGTTCTGGGTTTTGGGGGCAGGAAGTTAGTTTTGAGGGTGGGAGTGTTTCTGCACACTGTCTGAGCAATAGGAGGGAGGACTTGTTTGATCTTTGTAGTTTCTTTTTAAAAAATCAACCAACAAAAATTCAAACCCACACTCAGCAGGAGTGTAGTAGGAGCAGCTTGAAAAGGGGGAGAACACCCTTTAAATTTATCTTTTTAAGGATTGTTAGCATTCTGCCATTCTGAGGGATGAACAGCTCTATATCAGGGATTCCCTGGCTCAGTGCATTCTCTCTAATTATCCCTCCTCCTCACCCCCCTCTCCATGTGTGGAATACCTTTATTCCTCTGTTTCAACTTCTGACCTTTTACTAAAATCCCATCTTACAGGAAAAGCTCCCTGACTCTCCTTAATTATTTGTCTCTGTTAATTAGTTCCTGTTTATTCTGTATATATATATCTTGCATTGTGTTTATTGGTTTGCTTATTATCTCCCCAATATTAGATTGTAACCTCCTTGAGGGCAGGCTCTGTAGTTTGCCTCTTTTTTTATCTCCAGGGCTTAGCAGTACATAGTAGGCACCTAATAAATGCTTTTTGCTTGTTTCATGTGTACTGAGGACTCTTAATAATAAACCAAACAGGAAAGTGAGCAGAATAAGCATGCCAAGCATGTAGGATCTTGCCACTTTGCCATTAGTGGGAATAAGACTTGTTGGGCAGGTCCCTGGCAGGTTTGGCTGGCACACTTCAGCAGGGGAACCTTGAAACTTTCAACAGCAAATGAGCTGGGGTGGGGTGAGGTGGGGTGGAGGAGCCTTGAAACCAGTGTGGGCACAGTCAAGACTGATGCTTTTGAATTTCTTAGAAGCCTAAATCCTTGCTTTCCTTTTTTTTTTTTTCTTTCAGCCAGTCAAAAAGCATGAATTAAGATCCTACTGTATTCAAAGCAGCTAGGTGGTGAAGTAGATTGAAGGCTGGGCCTGCATTCACTAAGTCTCACATCCTGAGTTCAAATTTGGCCTCATATAGTTACTAGCTGTGTGACCTGGGTTAAGTCACTTAACCCTGCTTACCTCAGTTTCCTCATCTGTAAAATGAGTGGAAGAAGGAAATGGCAAACCACTCCAGTATCTTTGCCAAGAGAAGATTATAGGGCAGAACAATGTTACAAGCACACTACTAAATACAGGGGACATGAAAAAAGTTATATGTAAATAGATAAATGAATGAAAAATTCTTATTTTAAATAAATTTTAAATAGAAATGAATAGCATGTTAAACAAATGGCTAAACAAATGGCTTAAACAAATAGATGAAATAAAATCAATCACAAAACAATTCCTGCCTTCAAGGAGAGTTTACAGTCTAATGGGGGAGACAACACACCAAACAATTGGTTGGTAGCTCTTATCCTTTGTTATCAAAGAAGACCAAAATGACATCACTATGTCTGAGACAAATGACAGTGTGAACTTGGAATATGAACTTGGAATGCTCTACAGCAGGTTGGGCACAAATAGTCCATGTGAACACCTGGAGTGGGTACTCTAGACTTATGTTTCCTATGAGTGGCTTCAATTCTGCCTTCCTCATAGTGTACAGCACCCTCTCTGATGTGGGCATGCCAGGCTGGGAGGTCCTGTGTCAGTGTCTCCCATGCTATACAATCAATTCTAAAGTTCTTCAATGAGACCTCAGGGTGTTTTGGTATCTCTTCTTCTGATCCCCCTTGTGAGCACTTGTCCTGTGTGAGTTCTTTATATAACAGTTTTTTTTGGGGCCAGCGTATGCCTGGCATTCTAACATTGTGTCCAGCCCACTGTAGTTGCATTTATGTTCAAATGATATACAAAGGAAAATCTGGACCTAACCAGTAAAGGAAAAGCATTAGAATTAAGGGGGATCAAGAAAGGCCTCTTGAGGAAGGTGAGATTTTAGCTGGAATTTGAAGAAAACTAGGGAAGCCAGTTGATCTGATGAGGAGGAAAAGAATTCCAGGCATGGAGGAATCAATGAAGATGATCAGGAGCTGGGAAAGGACTAGCTAGGAGATCAGTGCCACTGGATTGCAGGGTAAGTGGGGAGTAGATGAACCCTAACACTTTCTGAAGGAGGCAGACAATATGTTCCCCCTTTTAAGAAAAGACTGGGAACTTAGGGACTGAGTTTTCTTTGTTAAAATGTAAAGATATGGGGTCTTTTTTGTTTTGGTTGATAGGTGATTTCAGGAGAGTAGGGTACTCTTGCTTTGGAAACTCCCTCTATCAATGAGACAGCATGGTGGTGTGAAAAATAATGCTGAATGTTGATTGCAAGGATCTGGATTCAAATCCATGGACTGTTAACTGCTTTTATTTTATTATTCTTTCAATATACTTGTTGTTGTACAGTTATTTTCTGTTATGTTCAACTCTTTTTGACCTCATTTAGGGTTTTCTTGGCAAAGATGCAGGAGTGATTTAGCATTTCCTTCTCCAGCTCACCTTCGAGATGAGAAAACTGATATGAACAGTATTAAGTGACTTGTTCCAAGGTCATATAGCTAGTGTTTGAGGCCAGATTTGAATTCAAGAAGATGAGTTTTCCTGATACCAGATCCAGAATTATTTTCACTATACCACTTTTCAATATTATACTATGGGTCACTTAATACTAAATACTAAAATATATTTTATTAATTTATTTTAGGCAATGAGGTTAAAATGACTTGCTCAAGGTCACAGAGCTAGGCAATTGTTAAATGACTAAGATATAATTTGAACTCAAGTCCTCCTGACTCCAGGGCTGGTGCTATATCCACTGTACCACCTAGCTGCCTGAACAAAATCTATTTTAAAGTACATGTAATATTATTTACTTATGACCTCAAATGGAGTAATGAAGAATACAATGTGACACATAAGTATAAGTATAGAGACTAGCTCTATGACCTTACCAATTTAGGAAACTCTGATGAGGAAACTCAGGTGAAGTCAGGAAGACCTGAGTTATCCTTTTGCTGTACCTCTCTATTAGTTACTTATGGCCCCAAAAAACTATTCTATAAAGAACTCACACAGGACAAGTGCTCACAAGGGGGGGATCAGAAGAAGAGATACCAAGACACCTTGAGGTCTCATTGAAGAACTTTAGAATTGATTGTATAGCATGAGAGACACTGGCACAGGACTTCCCAGCCTGGCGTGCCCTCATCAGAAAGGGTGCTGTACACTATGAGGGATTCTGTGCACAATCTAAAATTTATCAACTGGGTGATCATGGACAAGTCACTTAAACTTTTCTGGTATCAGTTTCCTAATTTGTAAAATGGAGAGTTTGGACTAGCTGACTATTAATCACTTTTAGCCCTAAATATTTTGATCCCATGAATACGGAACAATGCCTATTCTGTAGTTTATCATCTTAAGAGAGTTGCCTGGGGTTCAGATAGGAAGATGGGGAAGAAATAAGCCTTTATAGGATGCTTATAAGCATAAGGCATTTTCCTAAATGCTTTACAAATATTATCTCAGCTGATTCTTATAATAATCCTGTGAGGAGGGTGTTTTTATTATCCCCAGTTTACAGTTGAGAAAATTGAGGCAAACAGAACTCAAATGACTTGTCCAAGATCACACAACTTATGACTGACTTAGAATTTAGATGTTCCTGCCTCAGGGCCTGGGTAGCTACCATAGAGTTACCTAGCTAGTTCATGCCAGAGGGAAGGTTTTTGAATCCAAATGTTTCAGACTCAGAGACAAGCCTTCTATCTACACCAGAATGTCTATCTATGGAGGTATTAGTATTCTAAATATTTGAATGAAAATACTGCATAGCTCATAGGAAAGAAGGGTGATTATTTTTACATGCAAATGTTCAGATTTGACTAACCCCTGAAAGGGCCATTGTAAAGGGCATAGGAAATGGCTGTGGAAGGGGGGAAGGGATGCTGGGGATGCTGGCATAGTGAAGATCAGAAGCATTTTAGAAAAACTTGGGATGGAGAAAACTGCTTACTGGACATCCAGGATTCAAAAATGAAGAGGGTAAGGAACTTCAGTAAGTAAAGCCTATGGCACAGAGTGGAGTAAATTAGTCAATAAATCAATCAGCAATCATTTATTAAATATTATATACCAGCTATGTGTTAGAGCATAGGGAAACAAAGGTGAAAGTATTCTTGTCCTCCAGAGGCTTATGTTCTACTAAGGGAAACAAAACTAATATATACAAGATTAGTGGGGGGGGGACAAGATCAGTTGGGGAGATAAGGAAGGGTCTTATGAAGATTTTGATTTGTTTTAAAGGAAACTGGGAATTCTAAGAAGTAGAAGTGAATCCTTTTTGAGCAGAAATGATAAGGATGGGCACTGGGTGGCTCTGTGGATAGAGTGCCAAGTCTGGAGTCAGGAGCACTTGAGTTCAAATCTGGCCTCAAATACTTAACAACTGTGTGACACTGGGCAAATCACTTAATCCTTTTTGCCTCAGTTTCCTCATTTCTCAAATGAGCTGGAGAAGGAAAGGTCAAATCACTCCAGTACCTTTGCCAAGAAAGCCCAAATGAGGTCACAAAGAGTACAATGTGACACATAAGTATAAGGACAGAGACTAGATCTATGACCTCACTGATTTAGGAAACTTGAGGAAACTCAGGTGAGGTCAGGAAGACAAGAGTTAACTTTTCTGCTACACCTCTCTATTCGTTTGTATTTTAATTTTGTGCTAGGTGGCACAGTGGATAGAGCACTGGCCTTGGATTCAGGAGGATGGAGTTTGAATCTGGATGGCCTCAGACACTTTATTAGTTGTGTGACTTTGGGTGAGTCACTTGACCCTGATTGCCTCATATCCAGAGCTATGGAGTATTGGATTACATTACATTACAATAATCCTATTACATTAGGATTCTGAGGAACAGACAACGCTACTTGGAAAATCAATAATTCTAAAAGTAAACCCAGAAATGCATTGTTCTATATATTGATTTTCTTTTGGAGAGGATTCCTATGAATGTCATGTTAGAAGGGAATGGAGACTTGTCTTTAATCTAGAGATGACTTGGATATAGATTTTTGTTAAAGAAAATAAAACTATTCCTGGTAGATACGAGGAGTACTAAGTTGTAGGGTACTATAATAATATGTACA
This sequence comes from Macrotis lagotis, assembly GCF_037893015.1. Taxonomy (NCBI): domain Eukaryota; kingdom Metazoa; phylum Chordata; class Mammalia; order Peramelemorphia; family Peramelidae; genus Macrotis; species Macrotis lagotis. The sequence goes on from NC_133661.1 coordinate 197,758,664, forward strand.
TATGTACATATCTATATATCTATATCTATGTATGTATGTGTATATATGTATATATATATATATATATATATATATATATATATCATGGTAAAGAATACATATAGATGATGGTCATTAAGAAAATGACCACTGGGCGGATAGGCGGAGCAGTGGCTAGAGCACCAGCCCTGGAGTCAGGAATACCTGAGTTCAAATCCAGCCTCAGACACTTAATAATTACCTAGCTGTGTGGCCTTGGACAAGCCATTTAACCCCATTGCCTTGCAAAAAACTAAAAAAAAATGACTACCCTTGAACTGGAAAAAAGTTGACATTTTATACAAAAAAAGAGAATAAGTAAAATTTTTAACATCCTTTGTGAACTGACCATGAAAGTTGCACAATATTAAGTTGCCCAAAGGGCTACTCAAAGACCATCATCTTTGTACAATACTGTCTGATCTGTTATTGTTTCTTCCTGGCAATATTAGTCTCCTAGAATCCTGATTATTGTCCTCCCGAGTTTGTAATTAACATAGGGGAAGATTCCTAGGAAACTTAATTTCTTTCTTTCTTTCTTTCTTTCTTTCTTTCTTTCTTTCTTTCTTTCTTTCTTTCTTTCTTTCTTTCTTTCTTTTTTTTTTGATGAGGCATTGGGGTTAAGTGATTTACTCAAGGTCACACAATTAGTAATTATCAAATGTCCGAGATCAAATTTGAACTCAGGTCCTACTTACTCCAGAGTCTGTGCTCTATCTACTGAGCCACCTAACTGCCCCTTAATTTCTTAGTAAGTTATCAAGGTGATTGATATGAAGACTGAGTACTCTTTAAACAAAACAATCTTTTTACCAAGAATATGGTTTTGAGATATTTAACAATATACATGCATATATATATGCATATGCATTTATAGGAGGACTTTCCTTATCATGACTTCGATATATCATGGTTGCCATAAGTACTTAAATAGGAATTTTGGGGGGAATTTTGTGAAAGCTATAGGTGACACTAGAAGGCCAGCAGATGACACAGAAAAAGTTTAAGAACTCAGAAATGAATAACATAAATGTTTAGTATTATATAATATCAATATATTTTATCTTTTAATACTATAATAATTCAGACTTCTTTTCTGTTTAGAGGAGGGACCAAAATTTTTTTTCTTGGATTTTCAAGATTGTGGGGGTATCATGTCCCTAACCAACCCCCAAGATGTGGAAGGAATAACTGTTATATGGTTTATGTATGTGTTTACATATATATTTTAATTGATTGAATTTCCCATCTTCCATTATGCTCCAAAGTCTTTTGCTCACATTTTGCAAGTTCTTAAGATAAAAATAGCATCTTATGCATATTTTTTATGAGATATGGGTAGATATTAAATGAAATATAGGACCATCTTCCTTGCCCCTACTCTTATCCTTTGTATTCTTACCTGAAATCTTATTTCTGAACTCTCTCATTTGCTTCTTTCAAAGCAGGTTACTCCTCCTCAAAACCCAGTGCAATCTTCCCATTTTATAGCTTCTAATTAGAATTTTCTATTCTGGTACACTGTCAGGTTCACTGTTTTTTCTCCCCCTCCCCCACTTTCCCCTATCTCACATACCTCCAAAGTACAGAATGTCTCACCTGATGAAGCTGACAAAAAAAAATCTGGGAAATTGTGGGTTGGTTTAATTACTCCCTTAAGATAGCAATTTGGAAATAGCACTTTTTAAAGTTAATTTGCAAGAAACATTCCCCCCCTTGATTCTAAAATTTTAAATACTCTTACTTAGCAATGCACAATACAAGGAACATTGACTCTGGAGTCAGAATCTGGGTTCAAATACCCTATGTAACTACCAGTGATCTTAGGCAAAATATTTATTCTACTTGGACACCAGGTGCTGCATTTGTAAAAGAGGGGTCAGAACACATGGTCTCTGAGATATCTTTTGCATTTAAAATTCTAAGTGTGGACAGAAATTTACCTGGTTTCCTATCAAGTTGCATCACAATGACTCATATTAATAAAGTACTACAAGATTAAAAAGTACTTTATAAATACTGCATTATTTAATCCTTAAAACAACCTTGAGAATTATTTTGTATTGCAAAAAAGAATCCCCACTTTACAGATGAAGAGCCTGAGCCTTGAGGAAGTAAAGTAGCTTGACTGTGGCCATATAGCTGCCAAATATTGGAACCAAGACTGGAACCCAATCAATCAATCAATCAATTAGTATTTATTAAATGCCAACTGTATGCCTAACACTTTGATAGATGCTGGGGATACAAATACAAAGAATGAAGTAATCTCTAACTAGAGATACTTGAAATTCACTTATTAATATATATATATATATATATATATATAGAGAGAGAGAGAGAGAGAGATAATATATTTGTATTTGTGGCATAAAAATAAAGTGATAAATAAAATTATCCTACCAAGTATTTAAATGCAAGGAATATAGGAGGGAAGATGCTAACATTTGGGGGATCAGGAAGAACTTGAGGCAGAAAAAGCATTTGAACTGCAATGGGAAGGACTCTATGAGGCACAGTTGAAGATGGAGTGCATTCTAGACAGGTAATAAAGCCCAAGGCAAAAGCAAGGAAATGGGAGATGGAATGCATTGTGTAAGAAACAGAAAAGAGGACAAGTTAAATGGATAACAGAGTCTGAGAGGGGGAGAGACTGGAAAGATAGATGGGAGCCAGGTTATATACAATTTTAAAAGCTAAACTGGAAAATTTAAACCCAGGTCACACAAACATAGAATCTGAGAATTAGGAAGGATCTCAGAGATCATCTAGTCTAACTCATAATTGAAAAGAATCCTTACTCTTCTATACCTAGAAAGTGATCTTTTGTCTGTCATCCTGGAGTTCTTTATATATCACCATATAGAGTAGGTAAATAAAATAATGGTCACTTTCTGTTCATCTCAGCTATCAAAGTAAAATGAGAGGAGCCCTGATCTCTGAGTCCTTGGTTCTAATGGAATCTTTCTTACATTGAAACCCAGGGGAAATCTTAACTCCTTTGGGATTTGTTCATAGGCAAAGTGCCTTGTCAATCTCATTATTCTTTTGAGGATCAAATGAGGTAATATGTGGTTTAAAAAACCTCCAACAGTTTAAAATGCATACCAAATATGAAATATTCATTGAATCTACTGTTATAAAAGTAAGACATTCTTACAAGATGCCTTTCATTTTACAGTTCAAATCTGGACTCGGACACTAGCTGTAAGATCCTAAAGAAGTCAATTAAGCTCTGTTTGCCTTAATCTACTAGAGAAAGAAATGGCAAACCACTTCAGTGTCTTTGTTAAGAAAACCCCATGGACATAGTGGTTTGCTATGGTCCATGGGGTCATGAAACCAGGCATGACTGAAAAACATCAGCAATCTTATTTGATAACTCACAAACAACCATAGGAAATAGATTATCCCCATTTTACATATGAGGAAATGGAGACAAACAGAGTTAAGTGATTTGCCCAGGGTAACACAGCTTTAGTAAATATTAGAGACTGTGTCTTCCTCAACTATAGCAGCTGAGGCCATGTTCACATGGAGATTAGTGGCCAAGTAGGGGACAACCCTCCTCCAACCCATACTCATATCACATCTTGTCATCCAGAGAATGGTAGTTAAAAGAGAACCAGCAAGTAATTGTTTCTCTGTTTTAACCTCTGCCCTCTTGCTGCTGTCTTAGGGAGAGGAGAAGATAGGTGTTCACTCGATATTCTTCACAGGACATTAAAAGGCTGAATCCTTTCAGTTATGGGTCATCACATGATTAGAAGCATCTGTCAAATTTCTACGTGGTCTGAAAGCAGGTAGAGAGAACCTGTGGATGCTCTATGCAGATATGATACACATATATTATACACTTGGGCTATATAAATGCTTATTTTCTATTTTCCTTCCTTTCTTTTTGTTTGCTTATTTAGGATGCTTGAATCCAAGCTTCAAGTACTTATTTCTACCATCTGACAGAGAAATTACTAGTAAGTATTCTTTTTTGCACCTACTAGCTGGGGACATGATCAAATGGCTTTATCTCCCCAGGTCTCAGGTTCCCCATTTATAAAGTAGGGACAATAATATTCATATGAGGGAACAGGTACATCCCAAGTTGGGCAGCATTTATATAACATTTTAAGGTTTGCAAAATACCTTATATGTATAATCTCTTGATCCTTAAGAGGCACAGATAGTTTTACCTATGGAGATACTGTCAAGAAGGTTTTGGAAATTCCTGTCCTACAAGGCTTACTTCACCAAGGATGGCAACTTTGACTCAACATTCATACTTCTGATTTCTCACCCTTTTTGTACTAGCCTCTCAGTTCTGAACTTCTTCTAATTGTCATATGCATGGGCAATTGGGTAGAGTGAGCAAGTACTTTCTGAGTTAGGTTGTAGATCCCATATGAATTCATACACTTTTGGTTCTAGTCATCTGAATTTCATCCTACTTTATCCATAATTCTTACTCCATTCCTTCCTATCTTTTCCTACTCATCTTCTCTTCTCCCATCTCATCCTAACCTATATCATGTTATTCCCTTCCCTCCCATCTCATCTCCTCCTGTCCTATCAAAGTCCATTTCATCCCTTCCCCTTCTAGCCTTTCCAATCTCCTCTTCTCCTATCCCATCCTGATTTATACCACCCATTTCTATCCTTTCTTCTCTTCTCTCCTCCCCCTTTACCTTTCTCCCCCTCCCATTTAAGTCCATTGCCTTTCCTCCTCTCTCCTCCTCTCTCCTTCAATCGAATCCCATCCCATCCCATCCCATCCCAATCCTCAGTGAGCAAGTAATTATGCTAAGAGCAGAGGGAGATACAAAGTCCAACTAAGACACTGTCCCTACTGTCATGCAGCTTACATTCAAATAGAGTAAGGCAAACTGAACTGTTCTCCCATCTCTGTATCTTGGCACATGCACACAAACACAAAACTTTATTTTGTGCATTTGGAATATACTTAGCATGTAATATTGCATATCATCTCTTCCCTTGTGCCTTATTTTTGTATAGAATATAAGCTCAATGGAGGTAAGGACATAAAAACTTTATATTTTTCTCAGTAGCTTTCAGAGTAGTCTGTACATGGTAGGTACTTACAAAATGTTTATTTATTTTAATCAGATTGAATTTAATTAAAGAGCTTGCACCTGAATACATCTCTGATTTTTACTATGAGTTCTGTGATTTTATATGAAATGCAGGTAGCCCTGATGTGGTTGTGTGTGTGTGTGTGTGTGTGTGTGTGTATGTGTGTGCACACATGTGCTCATTCTCTCTTTCTCTCTCTCTGTCTCTCTGTCCCTCTCTCTCTCCCTTCTTTCTCTCTACTCTCTTTTTTCCTTCCTTTCCTATTTCCTTCTTTCCTTCATTTTTTCTTTTCTTTCCTCTTTCCTTTCTTCCTTCCCTTCTCCCTCCTCACTAATTTCTCTTTCTTGTACACTCTCTCATACACAAATATATGTATATATATATATATATATATATATATATATGTACACACACAATCACACACATGCTGACTCAATGTTAAATAAGTAGAAAGAGCCCTAAAGAAGTTTTTGAAGGAGCCACTTAGATGTCATAATTGAAAACTTCAACATTCCAGGAATCCATGAACAGTGCTATAACTATAGAATTTACTTTCCTACTTTTGAAAAGTTTTGTATGAAATGTTTTGTATAAGAGTCATAGAGTAAGCAGAGAGAAGTAAGCAACAGGGCTTCAGTTACTGAGGATGAGAGGAAGAGATCATGTTTGGCATAAAAGCCATGTAGGATGTTGTGGCTAGACTTTGATGATTTCAGAGCTGAGGTGAAAGGGTGCCAAATTCATCAGCTTGACTTGAGACAAAATTTTCTCAGCTTGTCCTGTAGAGTAACAGAGAACCAATGTAGTATATAGTAGAAAGAGTACTGGACTTGGAGTCAGCTGATCTGATTTAGAATCCAACCTTTGTCATTTAATAATTTTAATCTCTCACATTCTTCATCTATAGAATGAGGCAATGGACTAGACACTCTAGTAGTATGTATCCACTTCTATATCTATGTAAAGTACCACCCAAGAGGAAGATGGTAAAACATCTGTGGGCTTTTGCTAAACTAGAGAATTGGGAGGATTGACAGTTGTTTTGATTCACACTCAATTGGAAAGTTTGGGGCATTGTACTCCCTTGTATACACAGGTACCCAGAATGTATTTATACCCTTTCTAGTTATTTACATTGTTTCACATCTTAATTAATTCTTTTGATCTTGAATATGTGTCTCTGGAATTATTTAGCAATAGAGTATTTCATTAGATACAGGCTCAGATCATGGGTAAAATATTTGTTACACTCAAATAACCATATTGAGGTGGCAGTGCCAGGTCTGGAATCAGGAAGACTTACCTTTCTGTGTTCAAATTTGTTTGTAGTGAATTCCTGGCAAGTGACCTGGGGCAAGGCCCTTAACTCTGTTTGCCTCAGTTTCCTCATCTGTAAAATGGGCTGAAAAGCAAATGGCAAACCAAATAGGGCTTATTATTAACTGACTGAAAAGCATGAGATACTTTAAGTTTAATTGGCATTGTTAACATTTTCTCTATCACTTTTTTAAAGACTAAATATTGCTAACAATAAATAAGTTAGGACTGAACAATAAGAACAACAACAAAAATAAACCATATTAGACCCTGACAGTAGCTAAGAAGGTGGTACCTGTAATTTCCTTCTTGAGAGTATTTTTTTCCCCTCATGAAGACCATAAACCTTCCATTTAAAAAATCTTTATGAGTTTCTGGGACTTGTCATTTATGGTCAAAACAAATTTCTTCACATAATGACTAATGGCCTAGGCTGGTTTATCTTAAGAAATAGATATACAAGCAGATTTTGTTTTCCAATAATTAGTTTTTGAGAACATAAGGATCAATTCCATGTGGAGATGAGGCATCACAAGAGCAGATACAATCAAAAGGATAAGAAAATTATCATTGAAGGGAAAAATATAGAAATGGCCAGAGACATGGAAGAATGCATTTTGCCACCTTGTAGAAATTGAAAGTTTGAATTTGTCATGTGTTTCTTGAAGTCACCAACTAGCATTCTGAGTGGGGAAAATCAGTATATTTGGGTTAAAGAAAAAAACACATTAATCCTATCATAACATTTTTTTTTCTGGATAAGAACTCTTCTGATCTCTTATCTCCACATGCTATTAATCCTGGAATCTCAAAACTATACCACTGGGGCACATATCCTTATGACTGCCTTCCTGTATGTGATTTCTACTACATCCTTCAGTAATCAGAAAGTATTTTATTAGTTTTTAATCCCCTTTCAGTGCCTAGTATGGTGCTTCTATAAAAGGTAAATGCTGGGGGCAGCTGGGTGGTGCAGTGGATATGGCCCTGGAGTCAGGGGTACCTGAGTTCAAATCTGACCTTAGGTACTTAATAATTACCTAGCTGTATGACCTTGGGCAAGTCCCTTAACCCCCTTGCCTTGCAACCCCCCCCCAAGGTAAGTGCTAAGAGAAAAATTTGGTTGATTAGTTGATACAGCTACTCAGATGCTATAGAAAGATTTGGTTTCTTACAACAGAACTTGAACTCTCTAGGGATCAGCTCTTTTCCATTCTCTATATAGATGAAAAAATATTTCTCTGATACTTCTTTCTCTTTTGGCTAAAAAAGATCTGTTGTAGAACCAGGATAAACAGACTTATAGAATCCAAGTCTCTCATGATGAAGAAACTGAGGCCCAGAGAAGCAAAAAGATTTTCCTGAAACTTCATAATTAACAGCTAGGGAAGGATGGATCTGAACCACAATCTTCTAATTCCATGTCCATTGTTCTTTTTTCCTAAACTATTCTTCCTCCTCATTTGTGTGTGTGGGGGAATTATAGAAAGGATTCATGAATTGATTCTTGTAGAGCAAATGTACCTCTATTAACCAGATTGCTCCAGAGTATATTCATTTCCAGACCTATAGGATTATATAACACTGAAGGAAAGAAGATCTTCTACATGGGTATGATGGGACAACTAGGTGGCACAGTGGATGAAGCACCAAGCCTTAAATCAGGAAGACCCAAGTTCAAATCCAATATCAGACAATTCCTAGCTATGTGACTCTGGGCAAATGACTTAACCCCATTTGCCTCAGTTTCCTCATCTGTAAAATGGACTGTAGAGTGAAATGTCAAATCACTCCAGTATTTTTCCGAGAAAATTCAAAAGGGGTTATGAAGAATCAGAAACAACTTAAAATTGATTGATAAATGATTATTAACTGACTGAAAAGCCATGAGATACTTTAAGTTTAATTGGCATTGTTAACATTTTCTCTATCACTTTTTTAAGACTAAATATTGCTAACAATAAATCAAACTGGGTCTTGTAGAATTTGTTACTTTCCAGTGTAGATCTTCAGCTTTCATAAGAGGGTCAGAGCTGGATCTACCATATCCTTAGATGGTATTATCTAGACAAAGGCCCTTGCCCTGCTATGCATGTACCCCCAAGAAGTACAGGTAATATTTGTAATCCTGTTATACTAGGAATATATATACACTCAAACATATCTATACACATTTATGTATGTATGTATGCATGTATCCACCTTAGAGATATATAGAATTAGGAGTCTTTACTTGTGATTTATACTGTTGAGGAAAACAATTCTTAACATGTGATCTAGGAACTCCTAGGGCTCCCTGAGACTTTTTCAAATGTCCCTGAGTTCAAAATTATTTTAATAGTAATAATGATATAAAGAAATTTTAACTTTTTGTATCATAAATATTGATAGACTTAATTCAATAAATAAAAGATCTTTGGAGTCTTCTGCAACAACTTTTTATGTAAAGGGATTCTGAGACCAAAATGTTTGAGAAATTCTGGAATAGAGAATTCCCAAAGGCAGATGTCTACCTTCTCTGCAATTTAATCTTAGAGAGTTATTTTTCATTATATCCCCAGAGTTTGATACAGTAACTGGAGGATTAAAGTGCTTCATAAATGCTCATTGACTATCTAGGAACTGAGATATTAATTGATTTGCCTAGGGTTTCATAGGCAGTATGTCTTAGAGGTAGAACCTGAACCCAACTCTTTCTGGCTCTGAGGCTAGCCCTCTCTCCCCTATACCATGCTGTCTCTCCTACTGAAATTAATTAGTCTTTTAATTTCATTTCTTAGGGGCATATAAATGGTAATACTAGAATTTATTTACTTTCATATTGAATAGGATGCATGGGAAGGTTTCCTGAAAGCCAAGGGGTTCTGATAATTGAAAAAGGCTGAGAACCCTAGCTCTAGTTCAGCTATCTTATTTTAGAACCTCAGGGAAATTAAGTGCTTTGTCTAAGGTCACATAACTAACTAGTAATAGAGACAGATCCAGAACCATTATTTTGCCCCAGCCCACAGTGTTTTGTTTTGTACCATTGTAGGTCCTTTTGAAGTTAGATCTATACTTCTCAACTATCTCACTATAAAAGTCAAAGCTGATGCACTCAGAATGTCCTTCCTCTCTTGGTTGTTTTACAGAGTTGAAGAATTCTGAGAAGATGATTTAAGCTTAGTTTTTTTTGCCTGAGTATGCACACACTGATTTGGTTCATGAATCCCCATCGAGAAAAATAACTATTTAAAATTCTTAAATCTTCCATCATGACACCCCCAGCTGAAGAGCAATTTTTGTAGCATGATGAGAGCTTATTGCATAATTTGGACAAGCTTTTGTTCTTGTGGTAATTTTCCTTAGAGAGCTCCCTTCTTCACCTTCCCTTCCCACATTGTCTGAATTCAGAAAATGCAACCTATTCTTGTTCCAAAAAAGAAAAAAACCAATTGATCCTTTAAGATGATGTGTAAAAGAAATGGAATTAGGCTGGTGAGGTCACAAAAGATAGAAACTTCTGGTCCAAGGGTCACCTCTATGTTGGGTGACAAAGTAACTAATTTTCTTATTGTCTGGTTGACATTGATTGGTTGAGTTTTTTAGCCAAATGAATTGACAGATCTAGTGGAAATACCACTGTATAGGAACCTCATGACATAATGCATTAGTTCTAGCTTTACAGTGTGAAAGACCTGGGTTTAAATCCTGCTTCTGACACAAGCTAGCTAGCATAGCTCAGTGCCCTGGCTACCTCTCTAAACTGCTAAGTGACAGTTGAGTTGGTAACCTGTATCACAGTAGAAGGAACTTTCTTAAAAAAAAGAATAAATAAACATCACAGGACTGATACTGGCTCTGAGACTTCTTACGTTCAACATTGGACAAATGAAAAGAGTTTAGAATAAAAAAAAATTAGAGGGCCTTGGATTCAAATTCTGTCTTAGTCACTTCATACCTTTATGAGATTAAACAAGTCTTTTTTTTTTTTGAGACACTTCTGGTTCTCATTTTCCTCCACTATAGAACAAGGAAGTGGATTGCATTATCTTCAAAAATTTCCTTCCATCTAGAAAGCTATGATTCTATGATCTTTTCTCAAAAAACTTGTCTGTCATCTGAACTTCCCTTTTTCTATAGAGGGCACCATCATCTTTTCAGTTTCTCCAGTTTTACACTCCTTTACATCCATCATCCTCCATATCCAAAAGATTACCAACTATTGTTGATTAAACCTCCATTAAATCTATCCCCCTGCCTTTGCCTAGGTTTTTCTTTACCATATATAGGATCATGAGTATTAGAACTATAAGGAATCTTAGAGATCATTAGTTCAACCCCCTCCTTTAACAGGCAGGAGTTATTGATACCAGTTCTGTGAAATCATCTTGCATTTTTATTATTTTATGGATATTAAAACTGAGGTACAGAGATGCATTGAAGGTTGGGGTAAAATCAGTGTAGTAATAGACTTGACATATTTACATTAATTTATAATTATGGGGTTACTATAGAGAGAAGGCTTCATAAACATTAAAACACTACAGAACTGTGAATTATCATCATCATGTATTTCTTTAAAACTTTTAACAATTGTATTAATCCTATATTTTCATTTAGAAGAATAAACTTTAAAAATAGTAATCTAGTTTTTCTCAATTACATGAAAAGATAATTTTAACATGCATTTAAAAATTTTCTGAGTTTCAAATTTTTCCTACCTTCTTTTCCTCACCTCTTCCATCCCTAAGACAGGAAGCAATTTGATATGTTATATATGTGTAATTATATAAAACATATTTTCATATTAGTTGTGATGTGAATGAAGAAACAGACTAAAAGGAAAAAAAAACACCACTGATCTACATTCAGATTTCAAAGTTCCTTCTCTGGATGTGAATAGTTGTTATTTTATTTTATTTTTTAGGTTATACATGTACAAACAGGTTAAACATATTTCCACATTAGTCATGTAGTGAAAAAAGAATCAGAAGAAAAGGGAAAAACCATGTGAAAGAAAAAAAACAAAATAAAAAATATGCTTTTGATTTGCACTCATATTTCAGAGCTTTTTCCTCTGGATGTATATGGCATTTTCTGTCTTTTGGAATTTTCTTGGATCTTCTTATTGCTGGGAAGAGCTAAGTCATTCATAGTTGATTATTGCACAATGCTGCTTTTTTTTTGCATACTGTGTTTTCCTGTTTCTGTTCTCTTCACATTGTGTAAGACTTTCCAGGTTTTTCTGAAATCCTCTTGTTCATTTCTAATAGCACAATCGTATTCCATTCCATCCATATACCATAACTTGTTTAACCATTCTCTAACTGATGAGTGTTCATTAAATTTCCAATTCTTGGCCACCCAAAAGATATATAATATATGAATATAAATATTTTTGTACATGCAAGTCCTTTTTTCCTTTGTTTTTATGATTTCTCTGGGATATAGACTTAGTAGTGGTATTGCTGGGGGCAAAGGGAATGCACAGTTTTATAGCCCTTTGTAATAGTTCCACATTGTTCTCCAGAATGGTTGGATCAGTTCACAAATCCACCAACTATGCATTAGTATTACAGTTTCCCCACATCCTTTCCAATGTTTATGATTTTCCTTTTCTGTCATATTAGCCAATCTGATGGGAGTGGGGTGGTATCTCAGAATTATTTTAACTTGTGTTTCTCTGGTCAATAGTGATTTAGAGCACTTTTTAAAATATGAATTTAGATAGCTTTGATTTCTAGAAGACTAAAATTCTAGAGGACAATCACTTTCAGTTCAACCCAATCTCAATCTCAATCCAACATTTATTAAATGTTTTGTCTCTCTCTCTCTCTCTCTCTCTCTCTCTCTCTCTCGATTTTGCAAGGCAATGGGGTTAAGTGGCTTGCCCAAGGCCACATGGCTAGGTAATTATTAAGTGTCTGAGGTCGGATTTGAACCCAGGTACGCCTGACTCCAAGGCCGGTGCTCTATCCACTGTGCCACCTAGCTGCCCCTTTCTCTTTTTAAAGTACTCAGAATACAAAGATGAAATGAAAAATAATTCCTTGCCCTTAAGGGTTTTCCATTTTATTAGGGGAAACTTGTAAGAACAAAGATAGGGATTGCATGGGTGATTGCATTAACAGAATTCTGGGAAGAAAATTCTCCCCATCAATGTAGGTTATTAGCTTTGATTCTTAGTGAGTTGCCCAGGAATACCAAGGTCAAGTGATTTACCCAGAGTCACATAGACTGTGTCCTTGTTAAAGCTAACTAAAAACTAGGTCTTCCTGTCCTTGAGTTTGTCTCTTTTCACAGGATGTCTCCAAAATTTTAGTTGCAGTTTCAGGTTTTAAGAAGCTTAAACTTTAAGATTATTGGGACACCTGTATACAATATTGCTAACAGGTAGGAGTGATGAGGAAAGGTTTTCTGCACGAAGTTGCACATGGATTGAGCCTTGAATAGGGATTCTAAGAGGTTGTGGTGAGAATTGTCTTATTTATTTTTTGCCTGATGGTACTTTATATAAGTAGAACTCTATACAATGCCCCAGACACAGTGTTCTGCACAGCACTGGAAGTCACTATGGTATAGAGGAAGGTATGCGAGGTTTAAATCCTAGCTTTTCCACTTACCTCTTCTGTGCTCTGGGCTAAAATCATGTAACCTATTTCTTTATTTGTAGAATGGAGCCTGATGAAGGAGCCTCTAAGTCTCTCCCAACTCCAGACATAGATTTTACAACCTAGTATTTGTTAATATAAAGAACCTATTTTTCTTTTTAATCTCCTTTTCCTTTCATATTACTGGTGAGGGCTTTAAAGGGGTCTTTTTTCCAGATCACCTAAATTTTGGAAGGAAATGAGATTATCTCCACTTCAGTAGAACACTCCTGTTCAATTTAGTTCCTCAGAAAGTAAATGTTAATTAACTGATACCCAGCATCAGTTCAAGGGGCCTTTGGGAATGAACATGCTTTTCCATTGTGAATCAATTTGGTTGGCATTGTGCCTGGCCAAGATTAGTCTCAGTCTCAGTTCTTTCCAAGATCCCTCTTGGTAGGCATTTGGTATGTGTAGACTTATAGGCTTTGTGTATCTGTTTCATTTGGGGGACCAGAAAGCATTGATGGAAAGGGGAAAGGATGGGAGGGATTATTCTAAGTGTAGAAAGAGGATAATGACATAGTCTTACAGTACATAGTCTTACATGACATAGTCTTACATCTCATCTTCTCAGACATCAGATTATAATAAAAAAACCTAAGTATATTGTAAAGGTAAGAACAAAACAACAACCTTCTTTTGATCGATAAGGGAAGGCAAGCTTGTGACTGTGAAATCTGGCTTATGTAACATTCTATGAACCTCTTTTAACCGGCACTTCTGTGCTTTTCCAAGATGACAATCATTCTGCTGTTTTGTTTTTTATCAGTAACCCTAAGACACTGCAAAATACTGAATCAGCTTCTAAATCATTGCATTAATATTAAACTTAACTCAGCATATTTTCTGTATTGGATGCATTTTCCCAAATTTAGAATTCCCGAAAGGGATCTTAGAGGTCATTTAATCAAACCTTCTCATTTTACAGAGGAAAAGACTGAGGTTTAGAGAAGTTACCTGACTTTCTCGAAGTCATTCAGCTAGTAAGTGGCAGAATTCAAATTTGGGACCTCTGACTCCAATTTCAGCATGCTTTTTTTTTTTAAATTGTGCCTCTTTCCTTTTTTTTGCCTGTATAAAAGAACATTTACTTTAAGGATATATCAAGAACAAATGTACAAACATTTCCCCTTAATGTGTTAGAAAAATACTTGATTGATCCGTTGGATGACAAACATGTGGTCTTTGGACTAGTGAAGGAAGGAATGTAAACCCTTAAACCCGTGGAATGCTTTGCATACTAAAACAGCAAGAAGAATAGAAGAATATTATCATTAACTGTGGTCTACTATCATAAGGCTTCTCCTCCCAGCCTTAACCAAATGATTCCTTTTGTAGTTAGGGAGAGCCCATTCTTACATGTATTCCTATTTATTCTCATATTCTATAATCCTTATGTTCATACTTGTTACAATTCTTTTTTGTTTACATTCTTTCTCTTTCCACCAATATGACTAGATTGCCAAGTTAAGTTTATGATGATGATGTAAAAAATAAATGACCTGCTAAAAAAAACTGTAAATTGTAGAACACATGTTATTGCAAAACTCAAAAGATGTAAAATATTCTATTTCTATTATTATAATTATCATTATTATTAGTTTTATGTCTAGTATATGCAATTCTACAAGCTGGGGTAAGTGGGTAGTCAGAATTGATTTTCCCTACTTTTTTTTTTGCAAGGCAATGGAGTTCAGTGACTTTCTCAAGGCCACACAGCTAGGTAATTATTAAATATGTCTGAGGCCAGATTGGAACTCAGGTACTACTGACTCCAGGGCCGGTGCTCTATCCAATGTGCCCACCTAGCTCCCCCCCCCCCTTTTAAGAAAGATTTTATTTATTTTGGGTTTTACAATTTTCCCCCTGTTCTTGCTCCCACCCCCACAGAAGGCAGTCTGTTAGTCTTTACATTGTTTCCATGGTATATATTGATCTAAGTTGAATGTGATGACAAAGAAATCATATCCTTAAGGAAGATTTTCCCTACTTTTCAAAGGGGATTGTTAGAGCTCCTATATTCAGAGAATAATTGTTCTGTTTTTACTGTTATGAAGAGACCACTGGAACCCTTGGTTGAGATAACAAATGCTATGAGTTTGGACAGCACATCTAGAATCCTCCCCAGAGGAGGATTCTATGGATCACTAGTTAATCTAGAGCTGTAAATGACCTCAGAGGTATTATCCTTTTATGGAGGATACCCAGGGAGCTTAAATAAGGGTCAAAATTGAGATTTTAACCCAGGCCCTCTAACTCAAGTGTCAATATTCCTTCTACTGGGCCATATTGTTTCCATCTGCATTGACTTGCAGCCTGAGTTATATACGACCTATCTTGGCTCTAATTATATAAAGCTCTCCATTTTTAATGGAAATGTCTTCCTTTAATCAATTATTCCCCAACAATCAGAGCTTCTTTTCCTGCACAAAAGCTCTTAAATTTGTCAGCTTTATGACTATAGGATCTAGACCTACCAGTTA
This sequence comes from Macrotis lagotis, assembly GCF_037893015.1. Classification (NCBI taxonomy): domain Eukaryota; kingdom Metazoa; phylum Chordata; class Mammalia; order Peramelemorphia; family Peramelidae; genus Macrotis; species Macrotis lagotis. The sequence goes on from NC_133661.1 coordinate 197,774,205, forward strand.
GAATTCAAAGATCTGAGGCTACCCTTGGGGTTGTGATATTCTTAAAATGCTTAAAAGGATTTCCCTGGTATTCTAATTTATTTGTTAGGAAATGTTTTAAAATGTTTTAGTTGTTGGAAGGAGAATTTAAGTGCAGAAAGGAGATACCATTACAAGGGTGTTAAATTAAGGGCCATCAAAGGATGAGGAACTAAATACTTGAGTGTATGTTTGTGTGTGCACATGTTAGTACGTGTGTTGCAAATCTTGAGCATCACAGAGTAATAGACAGAAGCAGACAGCAATCGAGGTAGAGAGAAAAAAAGAGGCAGCAAAATATAAACACAGAGAAAACCACAATTACAGAGAGAGAGAGAGAGAGAGAGAGAGAGAGAGAGACAGAGAGACAGAGAGACAGAGAGACAGAGAGACAGAGAGACAGAGAGACAGAGAATAGGTCTAACAAAGAAGTCAGGTCCTGGACTCTTAAGGAAGGAATGATATTTATATCATGAATGACTCAGAAGGCAGGTTAAAAAAGAAGAAATGTTGATCTTTAATTTTCTCTATTGTCCTTGCTCTTGGTGTTTCTGCAAATGTGCAGAGGTCCTAAGGAAAAGGGAAAATTTTCAAGGATTTTAAAACCTTAATTGATCTTGGGCAAGTTACCTCTGTTCTTGAGACTCAGTTTCCTCAACTGTAAAATGAAGGGGATAGACTAGATGATTTTTCAGATCCTTTTTAGCTCTAGCTCCATAATCCTACGAGCTTTAAAACCTTGTGACTGTCCTGTGTTCATTTCCCCTTTCTATGTTTGTCTTCTCATTAAGTGAGCTCTTTTAAGTCAGGGACTGTATTGCTGTTTGTATTTTTATCTCACATGAGTTGTAGTGTAGCAACTGCCACAGCATTAGCACTTAAATTCTGTTCTCTTTCTCTGTCCTCTCTCTCTTTGTCCTTCTCTGTCTTTCTCTCTTTATGTTTCCTCTTTTTGTTTCTATCTGTCTCTCTTTGCTTCTTTGTCTCCTCTCCCTGGCTCTGTTATTTTGTTTCTGTCTCTGTGTGGCTCCTCTTTCATTCTGTCTTTTTGCCTCTTTATTTCTTCTCTCTCTTTGTGTCTTTCTATCTTTTTCTTTGACTCCTCTTTCTTTCTCTCTCCATGTCTTCTCTCTGTCTCTCTCTCTCTCTCTCTCTCTCTCTCTCTCTCTCTCTCTCTCTCTCTCTCTCTCACACACACACACACACACACACACACACACAGACACACACACTCTTTATTTATGAAATTTTTTTCTATTCATGAAATGACATGGTTGAATTTGATAATTTCCAATTGTTTCCCCAGCTCAAAAAAATTCTATGATTTTATGTCTTTAGTTGTCTTTCCCCAAAGGAAGGAGTTAGAAGACAGATAGAAACTAAAATATCTCTTGGACTGAAGGAGGCCTTTCTGAGAGACAACAGTGAAGCTAAGCATCTCCAAGATAGCTGACCCTAGCAGTTTTCAGGCTGAAGAGAATGAGGAGTTAATAAATGGACTGCATGAAAGGAATTACTAACAGGTTAAAGCCTTTGACCTCTCCCTTGGTGATCTTGGCATATTTTAATTGCCAAAGCTTCTCGAAAAATAATCCCCTCCTTTCCTGAACCCTGGTGATGAGAATGAGTCTGCAGGTTTGGAAGACAGAAAGCCACCCTCCAGTTTTTAATCCAGTTTGAGACTCATTAATCAGTCACAGTCTCCTTCTCTCTTCTGCCTTGGGAAACAAAAGGATCTCAGTTATGAGCTGTTAATTAGCTATTAAGGGAACTGGGAAGCTTCCAAGTGGTCATTATTCACACGATTTGAGACTAATACTTATTTAATTAGGCTTATTCCTTTCCTGTCAAAAATCTCTAGTTAAAATGAATTTGGCTCAAATGTCAACCCAGTTTAAAGGAAACTGGTAGTTACTTCCTGTTGTTGCTGATTCTTTGGAAGAGACATGGAGGAACAATGACTATGAAGTTCCTGCAATGGTGAACATAATAAAAGTAGGGGCTATTCAGGAAACTACCCTTTACGTGTTTGGGTGTGTAGGTGAGCAGAGAAACAGCAAGAATGTCTCAGGTCTCTTAGTCCTCAGATTTTTGTCCTTTGGAAATACTTCTAGGACCATAGGATTAGAATATGCAAGACTAGGGCAAATCGATCAATATTTCTTAAACACTTACTGTCAGTCACTGTGCTAAATTCAGGAATCCAAAAAGAGACAAATAATGCTTCCTGCCCTCAAGGAGCTTACAATTTAACATACAAACACCTATGTACAAAGCAAGCTGAGATGTATGGGGTGTTCAAGGAGGATTCATACCTTTGGTGTGAGGGCTTGGAGAGCCCTTTCCAGAGCTACTCATCTACCTTTAGTGTCCTCCAACTTTCTGAGAGAGAACTCTGGAGATTTCTTCAACTCTCACCTGTTTCTTCAAGAAACTGTAGCACGCGCAGAGGGCACAAATATGCAATGGTCTTGGTAGAGAGGCAAAACCAGGTTGAGGGTCAGTCACTAACAGGTCTCCAGCCCAGAGGTGAGTTAGGAGGATGTTAATCCAAAGCTTGTGAAGACTTCTCCCAGAGAAATGGGCAGATGAAAACAATTTGTCCAATGTGAAGGCAGGTGAAGCAGAGGCTGTGGAGCACTTAAGAATCTGCTCAGACTTTGAAGATGTCAGGATCATGCTGGGGTATTGACAGTTGTCTTGACTTTTGGATGACTAGAAGAAAGAGTGAGAATAATGACTTTGTGAATCTTTGCTTCTCTTACATCCAAATCACTAAGACATCACACTGTGTGATGTCATTGGCCCTCTTTGAAAATGAAGGACAAATAATAACAAAGGAAACTATATACAGGATAAATAGGAAATAATCAACAGAGGGAAGATACTAGACTTAAGAGGGGATGGGGAAAACTTCCTATAGAAGGTGGGATTTTATTTGGAATTTAGAGGAAGTCAAGGAAGTTAGTAATGTTTTGTCCTTCATTTTTCAAGATCATCACATTAAGGAGGTGATACCATAACAAGCACTTGAATTGGATTTGAGTGAGGAGGTGCTGTGCTAAGTCATCAGCCTCACTTTTCCCTCCAGAGCCAGAATATGAATCAGGATGACTAAAGATAGCCCTGGATATGAGACAATAAGGATTAAGTGACTTGCCCAAGGTCACACAACTAGTAAGAGTCAAGTGTCTGAGGTTGGATTTGAACTCAGATTTCCGCTGACTCCAAGGCTAGTGCTTTATCCACTGTACCCACCTAGCTGCCCTGAGAGGTCAGTATTCAGAGTGGAGGAGGGAGGATAGTCTGGGAATGGAGGATAGATAGAGATGGAGGATCTTATTCATGAAACAACCAATGTTGCAGGATCAAAGAGTATGTGTTAGAGAGCAAGTTCCAAAAAGACTGGAAAGGTGGGAGTTAGGTTATGAAGTGTTTTGAATTCGAAACAGAGCACATTGTATTTGATCCTGGAGACAATAGGAAATTGTTTTTTTCAGTAAGGGGGTGACTTGGTTAGACCTGTGCTTTAGAAAAATCCCTTAGTGGTTAAATGAAGGATAGATTAGAATGGAGAGAGAGATTTGAGGCAAGCAGATTTAGCAGCATGCTGTGGCAAATAATCTCAGCATGAGGTGACTAGGGGTTCTCCTTTTATATATTCTAGAATGTGCAGGTTACTGTAGGATGTTATTCAGTCAGCAAGCAATTATTAAGCAACTACTGTGTTATCAGTTACTAAACCCTGGGGTTATAAATGCAAACATTAAAGAATTCCTTCCCTCAAGGAGCTTACATTTTTAATTTATCTCTTTCATTTTTATGTACCCCATTCTGTTACTTGAGAATGAGTGGGCAATGAAGGGATGTTATTGCTAGTTAATGTTTATATCTCTGTTGCTGAAAATGTTTGTAAATTTTATTCCTCAGTATGTTTAGTTAACACAGCTAAATTGTTGATGGCTGAGATCCCCACATTCCTAAATGATGGAAGAAATTAATTCAGTAGGTGTTTTGTGCAGGCAGTCACTAGTGCTATGTGATTTCAGAGGTTGGTACAGGTTCAAGCAGATGTTACCAATGAACTTGAATGGGTGCCCATTAAGTGGAGAAACATCAAATAATACAGGGATTGGCATCAGAGTTAGAGGGTGGATTTCATTAATAGAGAGAACTTACAACTAATTGAGAAAACTCTCTTTACCTAAGCAGGTTAGTGCCTTTTCTGCCTCTTATAGAAAGTTGCCTATACAGAGTACAGAGAAGGTGCAGGAATTGCCCAGGTTCATACAGATGGTCTGTTCCCAGAGGCATGAAACTAATTTTTTTCTGGCTCCAAGATTCTCTGTTTTTGACTCTCTCTCCATTGCCTCCACGTGAATGGAATGGAATACTCAGGTGTCACGAAAAATGAATGATAAAATCAAAAATGTGGAAGATGTACCAACTGAAACAGAAAGAAATAAGAGAAATCAGGAGAACAATTTCTTTGATGACAACAAAGATATGAAGGAGAATCACTTTGAAATAACTTAAATCTGATCAAAGCAATAAATAACACTCTTAAAGACTGATGATGATGAAAAATTCCCCTCACATTTTGATAGAGAAGTGATGCACTAGAGGTGCAGAATGAGCTGTGCATTCTCAGATATGGAAAGATATTGACTTGTTTTTATCAACTATATCCATTTCTTATGAGAGGGCTTCTTTTGACATGAGGAGAGGGAGTGGTAGGTTAATGGGTAGATGAAGAAACCCCCCCCCCTTTTTTTTAAAGTTTTTGCAAGGCAATGGGTTGAAGTGGCCTGCCTAAGGCCATGCAGCTAGGTAATTATTAAGTGCCTGAGGCCAGACCTGAACTCAGGTACTCCTGACTCCGAGGCTGGTGCCCTATCCACTGCACCACCTAGAAGCCCCATACAGAGTCACCCCATACAAAGTAAGAACGTTTTTTAATGCAAGAAAAGGTAGAAAAAGGATTTTACCTTTAACACAGTCACCACCTCCTATAATGGCTCTCTCCTTTCAGCTATCCAATGGAAATCCAAGGGTCAATGTAAGAACTTTTATGTAATGGAAAAGATGAAGAATTCAAAATCAAGAGTACCTTGCTTCAAGTATCAGTTTTGTTATTGTGTGATCTTGGGCAAGACCCTTAATCTTTCATTTGTTTCTTTATTTATAAAATAAGGGGGTTGAAATAGATGAGAGCTGTCAACATGCAGTTCCAGTCCACATGAGACATAACACCACTCCCTAAACCAGATTAAAATGCAATTGGGAAATATATCATAATAAATAAAAATACAATAAAACATAGATAATGTTAATATGTGGTTTTCTAAGTTGACAGTTTAACTAACCTGTTTCTTTTTGCATTTGATACCACTGAAATAGGTGAATCCTAAGGTCCCTTCCCAAAGTTAGGGCCTGAACTGATGAACATGAATCTTCCCGAGTTTATGTCTGACCTCAGGCTTGTGACCTTGCACAAATGATTTAACTCTGTTTGCCCGTTTCTTCATCTTTAAAATAAGCTGGAGAAGGAAATGACAAACCACCCTGGTATATTTGACAAGAAAACCCCAAATGGGCTCCTGACTGGAGATGGACTTGATTGAACAATAATAGTTTCCAAGTTCTGTGGCCTTTCCTCAAAACTGGGACTCAGGGCGATCATTCTAATTTACCTTATTACCTCTACCAGCTCTCCGAAGCATTCCAATCACCTCACTCTCCTACTCTTACCCAGAGCTCCACATTTCTAAGAACTGACTTTGTTTTTCCTAAGGAAAAAATAAATATTTAAATCCTCAATAAGTCCTCAGAAGGAAGCTTCAATCCTACTGCCACATTCATTAGACGTTTCTTTACTCTGCTGCATTTCTTGTCATCTCTTGAATTTCTTTTCTTTTCTTTTTGACCTTACTTGTAATTTCATCTGTATAGGGAGCATATGATGAGAACCTGCCTCTTCCAATTCAAATCAGCACTTTCTTTACAACCTAGTCTATTGTTCTGAGACAATTGTGGCGGAGATCCTGAGAGCTTAAACCAAGTGGTCAATAGAAAGAGCTTGAACCCAGGTTTTCCTGACTCTAAGCCTTCTCTTTATTCAACACACCCCAGTGCTTCTCATTTTTCCCTAAAGCATCCTAGTGAAATTAGTGTTTCATTAATTTAACAACTCAATTAAATTCAACAGATTTAAGTATCTACTAGGAGCAAGACATTGTATTAGGCATAGGCAATGCAAACATGAACAGTCTCATGTTTCTGACCCTTAAAGAGCTCTGATTCTGGGGGTGGAGGATGGGAGACCGGGTTGAAGTCAGGCAGGTGTAGCTAATACACAAGTAATTATACACAAAGTAAGGGTAAAAAAAAAACAACTTGCAGATGTCTTAAACAGCAGTTAAAAACCACAGAACACTTAAAAAATTTCCTTTAAACTCGTGTAACCTCATCTAGATAAAGAATTTTTAAACACTGCTCTTGTAAGGAAATTTTTAAAAATAAGTTTGTATATCAGACACCGAACCCATGACAGAGAATATTTCAAACCTTCTTGAGGTCATCATTTTTGGAATAAGTTTATTTTTAGGAGACACAAAACTCTCAAATGATGGCTATTGAAGTTAAACTAAAACTATCTTAGTCTTTGGTTATTTCTTATAGTGGTTCTAAAGTGAGTAAGTTAAAAACTACTGGAAATCCGGAAACCTGTTCTCTCCTCCCTCCCATATTTACCAACTAACTCAATGTGTTACAATCAACTAAGTAATTTTGACCAAACAGCTTCCATTTTTCTATTAAATACTAATAGCTATAATAATTAATTATCTGACTTCATTTTAATAGAGAGGTTATCCAAGTCCACAAGGGTAAATATGAGGATAAATGAAGTAATAAATGGGGAGAAGCCACCCTATAGGCTCTATATCTCTGAGATATGGGATCTGGCTTCTGGCCAATCAATCAATCAGCACTCATTTATTAACTGACCTTATTATTTGCTAGGTACTATTACTAGAACTTTGGTATCAAAGAGAACCACATCAACCAACCTGTGATTGGTGGTATGAGTTTCGTAATTATGTTTAATTTAGAGAAGAGTATGCTGTAGAAGGCGTCCTCATTTGCCTTTACCAGAATCTTTCCATCCCACGGTCTGATTTATAGGAAACAATCCTATAAATAGCCCTGTTGTCTATGTACTAGGTACTGGAGATTCAAAGCCAAAACATTAAAATAAAACAATTCTTGCCCCCAGGGAGCTTATTTTTTATCTTATCATAAATTTAGAGTCAGAAGGGACCTTAAAGTGGTTAAGAGTACACCTTTATTTTTCAGATGAGGAAATTGAGGTCTTGGGAGATTAAATGACTTGCCCAGGGTCACACAATTAATAAGAGCCTGAGGTGATATTCAAATCCACATCTTCCTGATTCTAAGTCCAGCACTGACCCTATTATTCCTCCTCCTCCTCTTCCTCTTCTTCCTCCTCCTTCTGTTATCCAACAATTCCCTCCTCTTGTAAGCAATAAATACAGTCTAGAGACTATATAGAGGTTCAACACAGTAGCTTTATCTGAAATTGCATATTTCATCTTACACCTTTGTCTATATGCCAAGAGGTGGTAAATTTACTTCATCCTAGGTCTTTTGAGCTCCTTATTGGTCTTTTGTTTTTCTATCTGCCAGCCTGCCAATAAATGGGTAGCTCTGGGTCTGTAGTACATCATGGTGAGAGCAAAAGGGTCTAAGTTTGAAGTCTATATAAATGGGAATTCTAGAAGAAATTGTATCAGATCATCCTTGAAATACATGTAACAAAACCTCATTATATAAATTGGAAGCTAATTTGTTTTTGCTGCATTGACTTATTCCCCTGAGAGAATGAAACATTCTAGAGGGCAGAGACTGTTTTATATTGTCTTTCTATCCCCAGGACCTACCACAGTTTTTAGTACATAGAATGATCTGCTAGCTATCTAATCTCTCTCTCTCTCTCTCTCTCTCTCTCTCTCTCTCCCTCTCTGTCACACACACATCTGCTCCCTCCCTCCCTTCCTCCCTTCCTCCCTTCTTCCCACCCTCCCTCTCTTCCTTCCTTCCTTCCTTCCTTCCTTCCTTCCTTCCTTCCTTCCTTCCTTCCTTCCTTCCTCTCCCTCCCTTCCTTCCATCCTTCCTTCCTCTTTCCCTCCTCCTTTTCTTCTTCTTCTTCTTCTTCTTCTTCTTCTTCTTCTTCTTCTTCCTTTCTTTTCCTTCATCTGTCTATATCTATCTATCATCTATCTATCTATCTATCTATCTATCTATCTATCTATCTATCTATCATCTATTTATCTCTCTATCCAGCCATATATCTTTATACTGTCTATGACACTGAACAAGATAAACTACCTCTCCCACTGTCTTTCCATCCGTCACATGGAGAAAACAAGGATAATAGCCCTTTCCTTCATTGACTTGCACACAGTGGGCCCTTAACTGAAGCTTGTTCAATTGGAGTGGGACTTGGAAGTAGAGAAAAACATGAAGGCCCATTGCTAGAGCCCCAGTGGTGAGGGGGGGGTGGGAATCAAAGGAGAGAATCAAAGCTTTTTAGTAATAACAATAATAGCTTGCATTTATGGAGAGCCTCGTGGTTTCTAAGCACTTTCACATTCATCAGTTCATTTCAGACTTCCAGATGAGGCAATAGTGTACAAAAGTGTTAACTTTGCCAGGGTTCCCCAGTTAACAAGAACCAGCCCTTGACCATGGACTTCTCAGAAATCCTTGATTCTAGCAAATGTTAAAAATCAATAAATAAGTCAATGTTATCTGTGGAGTGCCTGATGCTAAGCTAAGCATGCTCCTTCTTGTTATTGGGAGGGGTGAGAGAAACTAAGAGACTATAGGAGAAACAATTCCCTGACCCTAAGGAACTTGTTCTTGAAAAAATTCTTCCAAAAAATAACTGAGGAATGCTTACAAGGCAACATGTAAATGAGTACAAATTAACATATCATCAGGGACATATACAACAATGATAATTCTAGCACAAGTGAGCATATAATTACTGAGAGGAGGTGGCATTGGGTGGGGTTAACCACTGAAGACTTCCTGCCGAACATGAGTTTTAAGCTTGGGTTAATTTTTGGTAGGAAGAGGGAGGAAGGTGTGGCAGTGCTCGATGAGTTGTAGATATTTATTAATGGAGTCCCAAGAACTCTAGACTGGAAGTTGGGAGATCTGGGTTTTAGCTATGACCTTGCCACTATGTAGTACAATAATGGGGATATCATTAGTGACTTGAGGGCTTTAGCTTTCTTATCTGTAAAATGGGAGATTTGGCTGTTTGGCTAAATGTTTGTTAGAACTGGAAGGGACCTTAGAGAGATCTAGTCAGACTTTCATTTTCAGATTGGGGAAACTGAGGCCCAGTGGGTGGAAATGTTTGGCTGAAGATTATCCATGATTAGGCCCCCTTCCTCCCTACTACCCCCCCACCCAATTATTTTCAATGAGTCTTGAATGAATCACTATGTTGCTGGAGCAGTTGCAAAACTCTGTGATTACAACTGCTAAAATGGGTAAATGTAGATGTATTCAGGAACTCTACTATCATTCATCCTTGAGAGCCACCACTTCCACTTTTCTTCTGCTCACAACTCCCTCTCTCTTCAGCAACTCATTGAGAAAGAGAGGTCAAGGCAAGTTAGCTTCTTCTGAAATCTGTAAGCAGAACATTTATTTTTTGTTTTTGATTCCAAGATTAAGAAGAATATCTGTTTGCTGACTCTTATCTAGGTTTCTGAGACTAAAAGTAACCACTAGACTAGTTAGGAATCACTTTGAATCTCTCAGAGCATTTATCAGCATTGAAATTAGAATTAGAGTATATGATTTCAAATTCTGCCATGGCCATTTGCTATTTCAGTGACAGTCTGGTTATGAAAACTTCCTCTCCAAATGTAGATCAGAAACTCTTCTACTCCTTCTAGTCCTAGAGATTATGTAAGCATAGAAAAGATATACAAACACAGTTAGAAATAGTTTCTCAGAATAGCAAGTACAATTAACATGTGGTATTAGATGGCTACTAGCTACATGGGGTTTCCTGCTTTCATGTCCTAGTTCATAGTTCTTTCACAGTCCTCAATGGAGAATCCACATATACATCACTGGAGATTCCAACTCACTTTTCTTTGACTTTGTTTTGGCCAGACATGACTAGTCAATGGTCACTGACTGAATAGTTGAATTGTAATAAGATCACTGGTTCACAGATTTAAAGTTAGGAGCACTTAAAAGATTATTTATTTTAACCTCTCATATTTCTATTGAAGAAACTGAGGTCTAGAGAAGTTAAATGACTTGTCCAAGATTACATAAGTAATAGATGATAGAGGCAAGATTTGGACCAAGGTGATTTTTCTTTCTTCAAAGTCAGTGCTCTTTCTATTATGACAGCACTCAACTGGGCTTTTCAAACTATGGTTTTACCATTAGGTATATTAATCAAGTCTATGTTTAGGGAATATGTGGACTTCTGATGTGAGGGTTTGCAGCTCCCTTTTTAGCACTGCTCACAGACTTTTGGCATCCATCTATCATCCATCTCTCACTTGTGACTCCAAGAAACAGAGGCCACAATTTGGTAAAACTTTCCAGCAGGTGGGATAAGTCAGGTTGAGGGTAACCAACAGGTCTCAGACCCATTGATGAATTATTGGGATATCTGCCCCAAGCATGTGAAGGCTTCCCCCAATAGAATAGGCAGATGAGAACAATGTGTTCCAATGGTCATGAAGGCAGCTGAAGCAGGTGTTGTGGAATGCTTAGAGCTTGACTAGACATCAAAGGTAGCTGGCATCCAAAGCATACCAGGCCATTGCCAGCCACCTCAACTTTTGTTCTGCCATCGAATTTTGATGACTCAGGAAAGACAGAGTGAGTGCAAATCTGACTCTTAAATCCAATATGTTAGCAAGTCAAGACATTGGTCATTGGTTCTCTTTGAAAATGAAGGTCAAACAACAACAAAGAATTAATCAAATGACTGAAATCTCCCAGGTCTGGGTCTTGACACTTATTAGCTGTATTACTATAGGTAAAATTGTTTACTCTTGTAGCCATCAATATCCTGAGCTATAAAATGGAGACATGAATAATTGCACAAGATTATTGTGAAAACAACTTTTAATCCCCAAAGCTCTGTGCAAATACAAAGTTTTTCTGATTAATTTTTGTACCTGTAACTTTGGCAACCCTATATCCTATTCACATTGATCATCTTTCTCTTAGTTCTTCTACTTTCTTAGGATCACACTGGTTTGAACATGTGTAGAGTTCAGCTTTGTTAAATTTAGAATTCATAATTTTATAGAAACTTAGAGTTAAAAAAGAGCTGAGAAGTCATATAGTCCAGACAACTTCCTTATGTAGGAATCCTTTCTATAATTTTCCTGAAGTCGACATCTGGCTTCTGCTTTAATAGTTCTAACTGTGGAACTTGCTATTCCTGTTGTTAGATGGGGACTTTTTATCTTGTATTTGAATTAGTCCCCTTGAAATTGCCTCTCTCTGGTACCAATTCTGTTCACTAGAACAACATCAAAGACATTTGAAGACAAGTCTTCATGGAATATTCCTCAAGGAAATATTACTGTATCCTAAAAACTATTGTAATATTATTATTGTTATATTGTATTGTATTATCATATAATAATATGATATAAATGATAAAAAATGTAATTATATTATGATGATGTTTGTCCTTTGTTCTCAAAGAAGACCATGACATTAGGGAGGTGAAACCATGACAAACACATGAATTGGATTTCAGAAAGGGGGTGCTGTGCTAAGTCATCAGTCTCACTTTGTCCTCCAGAGCCATCTGAATCCAAGGACCAGAGGTGAATCAGGATAACTAGAGATGGCCCTGAATGTGAGGCAATTGGGATTAAGGTGACTTGCCCAAAGTCTCATAGTAAGAGTTAAGTGTCTGAGGCTGGATACAAACTTCTGTCCTTCTGACTTCAAGGCCAGTGCTCCATAATTATGTTTTTTATATTATGTTTTAATAAAATAGCTAGCATTTATATCATGCTTTAAGGCTTGCAAAGCATTTTGTATAATCATCTCATTGATTCTCACCACAATCCTTTGAGGTAGATGCTACTATTGCCACCATGAAGAAAAAGACCAAGAGGTTAATTGGCTTGAACAGGATTACGAAACTAGTGTCTCACACAGCACTCTATCTATTGCTCTACCCAACTGCTTCCAATCTTCTTCCAAATTCTTTGAACTAGGTTTCTGGTCATCTTGTCATCCTTTTCTGGATACTCACTATCTCTTAAAGAGTGGCATGCAACCAATCAGTCAATAATCATTTATTACATGCCTACTATATATATTAGGCTCTGTGGCAAGCTTGAGGAGAGAAATATAATTATAATCATTATATTCAAGAAGTTTTATTCTAATGTGAAAGATATCTTTCATGTGGACTATACAGTGCAGACTATAACAGGACAATAGTCTGCTTTAATTTTGAAGTCATATTAACACAGTCCAAGGTTGCTCTAATTTCTAAGGCACCTTTTTATGGGCTTCTAGTTCATATTGAGTTTTTCATCAATTTAAAAATAGGGATTGTTGTGAAGTCTAGTCACCCCCATTCTGTACAGGTGCAATTGAAATTTTAGATTTCTATGTATTAGTTTTAAGTTTTCCTTGTTAAGTTGAATTTGCAACACAATTCTTCATTGGTAATATGTTATGGCTTACTTAAGCCCACCATACTCCTCTCCATTGCATGAACTTTGTGAACTCTGAAACTTTAATTCTTTGGAGTGAGTTATTCCAGGTCCAGCAGCCAAATAAAATCACTGGAAAAAATGCCAGTGTCAGAAAGAGGGGCCTCTGTTTCAGAAGGAAATGTTGGATCATTTAAGAGCTGTACAGTTTTCCAAGGGATTTTTCACCTGGTTTCTTCTTACTATTCAATTCTGTTTCATCTGACCATTGTTCATGTGACCTGTTCTGATCTGGAGCAGCTGTATAGTTAGATAGTATAGCTATAGATATAGATAGGTGTAGATAGAGTGCTAGCTTAGAGATAGGAGACCTGAAATTGAAATTAGAAGCTTCTTAGCTGTGTGATCCTGGGCAAGTCACTTAACTTCTATTTGCCAATGGAAAAGGAAATGGAAACCACTCTTTGCCAAGAAAATCCCATGGACCGAGAGCCATGGGGACATGAAGAGTTGGATATAATTGAAACAACTGACCAACAAAGTTTCTGACCCAGGTATAATGTACTGATGGATTAACCATGTAATCAAATTAGAAACAACAATAATAACTAGCATTTATAGAAAACCTATGATGTGTCAGGTATTGGCTTAAAACCTGCCGATATTTTCTTATTTGATCCTCACAACAACTGTGTGAAGTAGGTGCTATTAATATTCCCATTTTATTGTTGAGAAAACAGATTAAATGACTTACCCACAGCCAATGGAAATATCTGAGGTTCGATTTGAAATGAAATCTTCCTGACTCAACTATACCCCAAAGAGATTACAAAAAAGAGTAAAAAACCTGTGTGTACAAGAATATTTATAGCAGCTCTTTTCATAGGGGTAAAAAATTGGAAATTGGAAGAATGTCTATCAATTGGAAAATGAATAAATTGTGGTTTATGAAAGTAATGGAACACTATTGTTCTGGAAGAAATCATGAGGGATGGGACTTCAGAATAGACTGGAAAGGCCTGCATGAACTGGAGCTGAGTTAAATGAGCAGAATCAGGAGAACACTGTACACACTATGTGATGATCAACTATGATGCACTTGTTCATTTCAATAGTACAACGATCAAAGACAATTCTAAAATATTTGTGATCGAAAAACCCTTCCATATCCAGAGAAAGAACTATGGAGTTTAAAAGCAGATTAAAGTTTATTATCTTCAAATTTTTTTTTTACTTTTTAAAAAACATTTTAGACAGTGGGGTTAAGTGACTTGCCCAAGGTCACACAGCTAGGTAATTATTAAGTGTCTAAAGCCGGATTTGAACTCAGGTACTCCTGACTCCAGGGCTGGTGCTCTATCCATTGTGCAACCCAGCCGCCCCATCTTCAATTTCTAAAAGTCGTCTTATGTATTATGTTTTTTTCCCATTTTGATTTGATTCTTTTTTCACAATACAATTAAAATAGATATAATCTATATTATATTGCTTTTTGTCAGGGGAGGGGGTAGGAAAGGAGAGAGAGGGAGAAAAATGTGAAATTCATAACCTTGTGAAAATGTGATTTATTGAAAACTATCTTTGTATGCAGTTGAAAGTAAATGAATAAAATATTTTTCAAAAATTGTCCTTACTCAAGGCCCATTCTAACAATGGTGCTACCTAGTTGATTGAGAGGTAACTGATGGAATGCTTTCAAGCCTTTACTGTAGAGTACCCACTGGTTGAGGTGGGGCTCACTGGAGACATAAGGTGAGGTGTTTTTTTATGGGGTAGAAGATAGTATTAATGGCACCTTGTCCATGGAAAATTTCTCCTGGGAATAGATGAGGTTATATAAAATCAATTTGCAAATCTCAAAGAAGCCAATTAATTTCCCTTAGTATTGTGGTGAAGTTCCCATGGCACCCAAACTTCAGTGGTGGCTGATCACACTAATATTTTCACTAAAGCATTTAGCAGGTCCAGATATAGTGGGAGCAAACTAATGGATGGGTCCTCATGAGCTAAGTGTGAGGAAAGCGTGAGTGTGTAGGTGTGGAATGTAGAAGGAGAGGCTAACTGAGGTCCAGAGGAGGAGTGCAACCATAGAATCTATGTGGCTGGGGGGCCTGGGGCTCTCTTTCTTTGTGCCTTAATGGTTAGTGAATATGTTGGGTTCATGTACAACTTTGTTGGCCTGCAGTCAAAGACCATGGCTAAGCACATGATGCAACCAAATTGGAGTAAGTGATGAGGAAACTGAGTTTCAGATATGACTTGGGTAGGAATAATTTCATCTTTACTTACTTCGTTAGAGTGATGCCAAGCTCCATAGGGATGCTCAGCAGCAGTTATAGGATGGTGAAGCCCACATAGGACATGACTCCTGAGGAACTCTGCTGCATCTGTTGCTTTTTAGTATGTATGCTTTAAGTATTAATTAGGTAATATGAATTGCCAGACAACGTGTTGAGCACTTTACAAATATGATCTCATTTGATCCTCATAATAGCTTTATGAGGTAGGTACTATTGTTGTTATTCTCATTTTACAGTTGGGAAAACTGAGGCAAGTAAAAGTTAAGTGACTTGCCTGTAGACAGCCAAGTATCTGAGACTCTATCCATTGTGCCATCTAACTGTGGGTCAGTGCTTCAGGTGAATTTGGGGAAGAAGATTTCTTGATGGGAGCCATGCTGGTTTACACTGGCATGTGTTTGGTGGGAATAGTTTCCTGCTTAGATTCCCAAGGGGGTGGTAGTGGGGAATCCATTGTTGAGAACCAGGCCTAGACAAATTTGGCTCCACTCTTGCTGGATTGTATAGATCCAATTACTTCTTGCCTCCCCTTTCTAAATGCAAATGAGAATTCGTGGGCGGGGGAAAAAGCAGTGCCTTCCTACTCATGCCAACCACAGATCACAATTAGCTTGTAGGTGCAAGCTCCGTACTCTCATTCAGAGGCCAAGTCTTGTTTCTTCTACCTCCATACCACCTGTTACAACTGTCCCACCTCTTTACTCATAGAGCCACCTCACCATCTGTCACTTGACTGTTGTGATAACCTTCTAACTGATCTCTCTGACTCAGGTTTCTCCTCTTTCCAATTCATTTTTCACAGAGCTGCCAAAGGAATTTTCCTAAATCACAGATGTGAACATGTCATTTCCCTGCTAATAAATGCCAATGGCTCCCACTTACTTTGGTAGTGAAAACCAGAATAAGACTCCAACTAATCTTTCTAAGGCTTACTCCCTTTCATAGCTTAAAGATAGGAAAAAGTGGTCTTTTTGCTATTTCTCACATGATATGCTTTATCTTTGGTTTTGCAATGGCTGTCTCTCTTTTTTTGTGTCTTTATTTTTTATTTTATTTTAAAACATTATTCACTTTGAACTTAGATACAAATGCAAAAGAATTTACATATAACCCAACTTAAAAAAGGATTCAATATGAAATCATTAATTTCCATTTCACAGTTTATTTTTTTGAAAAACTATATAATATGTATTATATAATATTTTTAAAACTACCATGCTTTTCTGTGTTTCCTTCAGAGTTTCCTTTTGTTCTCTACTGTACACTCTTGTTCTCCTTCTCTCCCTATCCCACACTAGAGAAGGCTATCATTAAACACAGATATGGATATATCTACTCCTGTTTTTCAGTTCTTTCTCTGGAGATGTGTAGAATCTCCTTTTATAGGTCCTTTGTAGTAGATTTGAGTTTTTATAATACTCAAGATAACAGTCATTCACAGTTGTTCTTTGAACAATATTAATATTATTATATATAAAACATTCTCTTGTTTCTGCTCAATTCATTCTTCATTATTCCCTGCAAGTCATTCTGTTTTTCTAAAATCAACTTGCTCATACTTTCTTATAGCATAACCACGTGCTTCAACTTGTTTAGCTATTCCCTATTTGATGGTCATCCCCTCAATTTCCAGTTCTTTGCTACCATAGAGAGAGCTGCTAGAAACATTTTAGAACATATAAACTCTTTTCCTTTTTCCTTGATCATTTTGGGAAACATATCCTTTTTTTTAGGTTTTTTTTCAAGGCAATGGGGTTAAGTGGCTTGCCCAAGGCCACACAGCTAGGTAATTATTAAGTGTCTGAGACCGGATTTGAACCCAGGTACTCCTGACTCCAGAGCCAGTGCTCTATCCACTGTACCACCTAGCCGCCCCTTAGGGAAACATACCTAATAGTGATATTGCTAGGTCAAAGGGTATACACATTTATACAACTCTAGATTATATAATTACAGTTTGCTCTCTAAAATGGTTGGATCAGTTCACAATTCCACCAACAGTGTATTAGTGTCCCAATTTTTCCACAGCCCCTCCAATATTTGTCATTTTCCTCTTCTATCATTTTAGCCAATCTGTTGTAAGATGATATCCTAAAATTGTTTTAACTTGACTTTCTCTAATCAATAATGATTTAGAGCATTTTTATTTAACTATATATATTTTTGATTTCTTTGTCAAAAAAACTGCCTGTTCATATCCTTTGATCATTTATCATTTAGAGAATGACTCATATCCTTATAAATTTGATGGTTTTCTGTATAATTGAGATGAAATATTTATCTGATGAAATGTCTATAAAAATTCCCGCATCCCCAATTTTCTGCTTTCCTTCTGACTTTGGCTACATTTTTTTATTTGTATAAAACCTTTTAAATTTAATATAATCAATATTATTCATTTTTCATTTCATAATGCTCTCTATCTCTTTTTTATTCATAAGTTATTCTCCTATTCATAAGACTGATAGGTAATATGTTACATATTCTAATTTTCTTAGAATATCTCCTAGCAAAGGAGCCTGATGCATAGTAGAAATTTAATAAAAGCTTGTTGATTAATTTATTAACAACAGGTTGGGGCTTTCCTGCCCCTCCTACACTCTTTCCCCCCACTCCCCCCAAAACTAACCAATCAAAATTAACTCCTTTGGACAAATATTTGATTACCTTCTGAGGTAGTATAAAATAGTTTGTTTTTGCTGTTTCTAGAGTGCTTTATATAATTTTGGAAGATAGACTTTCTAGATAATTTATTTTCTATAAAAACACCATATTGGAAATGCAATTTCTGGCTACCTTTTAATAGTAAATAACTTTACTGAAGAGATGAACCAAGGACTCAGAACCAAAGTATTTTACTTGTACCTATTTTAGGAGCAACTATGTAGCACTAGGTAATGAATATAGAATGTCAGCCTTGTAATCAGAAGGACTCAAGTTCAAATATGGCTCAGATATTTATCATCTGTGTGACTATAGGGAAGTCATTTAACCTGCTTGCCTCAGTTTTTTTTTAAATTTATTTTTTATTCTCATTTTGTACAAATGTTTTTTTACATTAATAAAATATTCTTCTTTACAAGTAAACAAAATACCTCTCCCCCTCCCCCATGAATATAGATAGACTTGCTTGGGCAAAAAAAAGTAAAGAGGAGAGGAAAAAAATTAAAATTAAAAAAAATAGTAATAATTGTAGGTATGGCCAGGTGGCGCAATGGACAAAGCACCAGCCCTGGAGCTACGAGCACCCGAGTCCATATCCAGCCTCATAAACCCAATAATCACCCAGCCATGTGACATGCAAGCCACCCGATCCCCACTGCCCTGCAAAAACCAAAAAAAAAAGGAAAAAAAAGACCTAAAATAAAATAAAATAGTAATAATAGTAGGGGTGTCTGGGTGGCAGACAGAGCATTGGCTCTTGAGCCAGGAGCACCTGGGTCTGAATCCGGCCCCAGACACCCAAAGATCACCCTGCTATGTGGCCCCAGGCAGGCCACCCAGCCCCACTTGCCCTGCACCCTCCCCCAAATAATAATAACAAAAAATGTGCTTCAGTCTTTTTTCCAACACCAACAACTCTTTCATGGGTGGATCACATTCTTTATAATAAGTCCATCAAAAAGTTACTTCCATATTTTTCTAACGTTGCCATTGCTGATTGCAAGTCCCTCCTTTCTTATTTCTCCACTACCATGTACTATATTTTCTCTCTCCTTTCACTCTGACTCTGCTGTAGGGTTGCTGAGTGGCGCAGCAGACAGATCCCTGGTCCTGGGGCCAAGAAGCCCTGAGCCCCCATACCACCCCTTAGGCCCAGAATCCACCTGGCCCTATGGTCCTGGGCAGGCCATCCAATCCCAGCCCC
Organism: Macrotis lagotis; assembly: GCF_037893015.1. Lineage (NCBI taxonomy): Eukaryota > Metazoa > Chordata > Mammalia > Peramelemorphia > Peramelidae > Macrotis > Macrotis lagotis. The sequence goes on from NC_133661.1 coordinate 197,793,146, forward strand.
TTGCAAGAAGTAAAAAAGAAAATGTGTTATATCTGACCACTGTCCCCCTATGGTCCATCCTCTCCTCCTTTATTCACATCCCCATCCCTTCCCCCTGCTCCCCCATCCTTCTTACTCCAGTTGTCTATACCCCATTGAGTATATTTGCTGTTTCCTCTCCTAGCCATCTCTGATGAGAGCAAAGGTTCCCTCATTGCCCGTTGCCTCCCCGCTTCCATATCATTGCAATAGCTCATTGTAATAAAAAAAATCTTATTATGTGAAATATCTTGGACTATTCCCCCTCTCCTTTTTCTTTCTCCCATTCCATTTCCCTTTTTTTCCTATTGACTCCATTTTTACACCATATTTTATCTTCAAATTCAGCTTTCTCCTGTGCTTCAACTATAAAAGCTCCCTCTACCTGCTTTATTAACTGAGAAGGTTCATATGAATATTATCAGTATCATTTTTGAATACATGCAGTTCATCCTCATTAAGTCCCTCATATTTCCCCCCTCTCCTCCAATCTCCATGCTTCACCTGAGTCCTGTATCTGAAGATCAAACCTTCTGTTCAGCTCTGGCCATTCCAAAAGGAACATTTGAAATTCCCCTGGTTCATTGAAAGTCCATCTTTTTCCCTGGAAGAGGACATTCAGCCTTGCTGGGTAGTTTATTCTTGGCTGCATTCTAAGCTCTTTTGCCTTCCAGTATATTGTATTCCAAGCCCTACGAGCTTCCAATGTAGTTGCTGCTAAGTCCTGTGTGATCCTGACTGCAGCTCCATGATATTTGAACTGTGTTCTTCTGGCTGCTTGTAATATTTTCTCTTTGACTTGGGAGTTCTGGAACTTGGCTATAATATTCCTGGGGGTTGGTTTTTTGGGATCTCTTTCTCAGGGGGATCAGTGGATTCTCTCCATTTCTATTTTGCCCTCTGCTTCTAGGATATCAGGGCAATTTTCCTGTAGTAATTCTTTATGGCAAGGCTCTTTTCCTGATCATGAATTTCAGGTATTCCAATAATTTTTAAATTATCTGTCCTAAGTCTGTTTTCCATATCATTTTTTTTCAATGAGCTATTTCACATTTTCTTCTAATTTTTCATTTTTTTGGTTTTGAAGTATTGATTCCTGATTTCTGGTAAATTCATCAATCTCCCTGTATTCTATTCTTTGTCTGAAGGATTTGTTCTCCTCAGAGAGTTTTCTTATCTCTTTTTACATCTGGCCAAATTTGCTTTTTAAAGCATTCTTCTCCTCAATAACTTTTTGAATTGTTTTATCCATTTGACGTAAGCTGGTTTTTAGCATGATATTTTCTTCAGCATTTTTTTTGGATTTCCTTGACTAAACTGCTGACTTCATTTTCATGTTTTTCCTACATCTCTCTCCTTTCTTTTCCCAGTTTTTCTTCCAGCTCCCTCATTTGATTTTCAAAGTCTTTTTTGAGCTCTGTCATAGCCTCAGCCCAATTTCTGTTTTTCTTGGAGTCTTTAGATGCAGGAGCTTGTGCTTCTTCATCTTCAGACTGAGTATTTTGATCCTTCTTGGGCTCATTTGCAAAATATTTCTCAATGGTCTTCCTCTTGTTTGCTTGCTCATTTTCCCAGCCTAAGCCTGTTTTTTGGGGTACTTCCTGAGCTTTTGGGACACTCCCACAAGGGTCTCAGTGTGTGAGGCTCTGTCTTCCCTCCTGGTCTGTGAATGACCATAAGCGCCCCCCTCTGCCACAGGGCTGAGGTGGGGGGGGCCTGTTGTTCTATGGGGGGCCTAGACTTCGATCAGGATCTGAATGTAGTCAGAGCCCCAGAGTCCTGTTCCAGGGGCAGAGGACAGAGCTCTGCAGTCTCTCTCTCTTCACTCCCCTCCCTCAGCTCAATGGACTGATGCCCTGGGGGCTCCTGCTTACTGGCTCCACCTGCTCCTGTTCTTTGTCTGGGCTGCAGAAAAACCAAGCTGCTGGCTGTGTGCCCCGAGGGCTGGGCTCCAAGTGCTGGCTCTGGCAGAGGTCCCCCACTGTTCCCCCACTTTGTGCCCAATGCTCCCCAGGGTGCAGCTCAGGAGACTCCCCCGCTGCTGTGAGCCACAGCTCCCAGCACCCTGGGGCTGCCTCTGGGAGGCTGAAGTTCTTTCGCTCTGGTTGGCCACCCCTCCGACCCCGGGGAGCAGAGCATTTCTGCTCTTTTCCAGGTTACCTTGAGTAGGAGAACTGCCTCACTGGGTCCCTTTGTGGGTTCTGTCTCTCGAAAGTTTAGAGTCCTTAGCTTATGAGTTTTTATCAGAGAGCTCCTAAGACTCTATCCCTTCATGTCACCATCTTGGCTCTGCCCTGTCTCAGTTTTTCATCTGTAAAGTAAATTAGAGAAGGAAAAGGCAAATCACTAGTATCTTTTGCCAAAATGGGTCACGAAGGGTCAAAGGATTGAAACAACTCTATAACCAAAGGTCAATCTTGGGGACTTTGAAGATAAATCTCTCTGAGTCAGTAATCTTTTCCACTATTTACCATGGAAGCACCAGAGTTTGACTTGTTTTGCTCCCATTGTTACTTGTCCTTGAGGAACATTGACATTTGGACCAGATCTAGGTCTACATCCTTTTTCCATAAAGGAAAAAGGACCTTAGTTTTCCTGCAAGGACTCAAGACATAGTGTATGGCAGTGTGGTATGGTGGAATTTACTAGTTCTGGAGATAGAACATGAATTCAAATTCTCTGATACTTAGCATGAATCTTTCTAGACTTCAGTTTTCTTATATGCAAAATGAATGGTCTGGACTCTGAGACACCTCCCAAACTTTGGTCTATGATCCTATGCTTTAAACATAGGATTTTTGTTCTTTGGTTGTTTTTAAGTCATCTCTATCTCTTCATAATCCCATTTCCCCCCCTAGGCAATGGTTTGCCATTTCTTTCTCCATTTCTTTTCCAAATGAGTTCATTTTCCAGTTGAGGAAATTGAGGCAAACAGGGTTAAGTGACTTATTCAGGGTCAAAGAGCAAGGAAGTATTTGAGATTAAATTTTTCCTCAGGAAGATAAGTCTTCCTGAATTTATTTCTGGCCCTTTATCTGCTATGTCACCTAGATGCCTGCAAATATAAAATAGACTTTATTGTAACCTGAAAAAACTGCAAAGAACTTTCATCTGAATCCATAAATTGTCAGTTCAACTAGCCTGCCCTCTTTTCCCTCTCCAATTTTCTAAACATTCCTACAAAGTTTAAGTACTACCCCGAGGGAGGGGGAACTGAGGGCCTCCCTTAAGAGGTAAGGATATGAACTCCCTAGAAAGTTAATCCCTTTCCCCTAAATTGCACAATCCACATAACTTATAATAGAAGAGCAAGGTCTTATCTAGATAGGCTTTTCTACACATGGTTCTGTCTCTTGTTCCTTGACTTTGGGTCATACTTGGTCTAGGAACTTCTCAACTTGTCCAGGAAGATCTCCTGTCACCATCACTCCATTCCTATTGGTTCATATCCCTACCCATCAGGCTCTCTCCGTAACTGCTTCAGTATACTACCATTTGGGTTGTATGGTTGCTTAATGCATGTAATTATATAGGTTTCTTTCAGGGTACTGGAAAGGATGTGTTTTTACTTGAAGTCTCTCTTGCTTTCTTTACTGTTATTAAATAAGAGTACCAGTTGAATTCTCATCCTATCAAAGAACTAAACTTGCTGAGGGTTTGATAATTCATTTAGGAGACTCAGAAAACCTTATTACACTGCTTTTGTCATTATGTTGTTTATCCTTTGTTCATGTGAATTGGGTGAGGAAGAAGTCTTCAACCTTACTCTTTCTTCCAGTTATCAAGACTATTGGTGATGACTCAGGATGCAGGGAGTCACTTTGGTCTTTCTAAATTAAGATCTTTCCAAGTCTCATTCATTTTTCATTCAATGACAAAGGACTACGTAAGAGTTGAGACAAAAGATAGCTCAATTTCTCATCACAAAAATATCAATGGGGGGGGATTGTTCAAAGTTTCTGGTAAGAACTGAAAATAATTGCTATTTACACTCATCCTAAGTCATCTAACCCATCTATTTACGCATCATTCAAAACCCTAAACAAAAAACACAGAGACTTAGGTTGAGGTTATTATTGACTATTCAATGAAAGCGTAGTGTAGATTTGGATTAGAGTCAAGTAGTTCCATTTCAAAAACAATGGACTTTCTAAAAACCTGTTTTTTCAGAGCTATTTTTCAAGAAACCAAAAATGAAAACTGTAAAGGATAAAAATCCCAGCTTTTTGAAATAACTAAAAATATAAGTAAGGGAAGAGAAATAGGAGAGGGAGGATAAGGATGAGGAGGATGATAATGATGAAGAATAAAAATAAGGAGAAGAAGAGGAAGAGTACAAGAAGAGGAGGAGGAGGAGAAGAAACAGAAGTAGTAAAAACATTTTCCAACTTTTGCCTGAATTGACAGATTGGATCCTCAGAAGACAGCTGCAACTACTCTTGGCAACATAACAGTTAAGACAAAATGATTTCCTAAAAACCCAGTTCACTCATTTCCACAAATACATGCAGCATCCATGGAAAAGTAAGTTCAAACTTACACAATCATAGTAGTGAAGCACATGTGCAAGGAATACATGTGACAAGGTTTAATCCACAACACTTGCTTTGGATGTCCTTTTGTCTGAGCAGAGACTTCATGCAGAACCTTTGTTTTGTTGTACAAATTACTTGGAACAAAGCAATAATTCTGATATTCTTTCACTTTTCTGAAGGCAGTTGATACAATGACACTTAAGAAGATCCATGGTGTTTGATATTGATCAGATAAAACTGGTTTGAGCTCTCCACATTTAGTTCTCTGTCAATTAAATACTGAATTTCTTGTTGTGTTCTTGAGCTTTATTGCTCTCCCAGTTGTTTTTTTCAATTATGTGCTTTTAAAAAATGTGCACAGGCTATAGCTTGTAAAAACATACAAATATCTACAAGAGATATTACTGGGGCTCTTGGTGTGGTGAAGTCAAATATTTCAGGGATCAATCAAGCTCATGAAGCAGGATTAGTCACATCAAACTGCAAAGCAGAAGGTTATTAAAAATGAAAGACAATCCTAAGAACTGAAAACTTTTGCTTCCAATAGCCTAATACTCAGAAAACAATAAAGAACTTCATAAAGCCCTATGAACTGGAGGAGTTATCATTGATTCCACTATAATATGATATAGTTTTCTTGAAGTTGTAAAAAGAGTAAGAATAGCAGGTAAAACAAAAGCAACAGATAACCATTGCTCCTGTTCTAAGAGAATTTCTGGCTTAACTTTTGTTGAAAGTGAATCTTTGGGAGAATATAACAAATACCCTTTGTTTTGTATTAGCCATTTTGCTGTATGACCCTTGCATGAATTGTAGGACCAAATGAAAGAAGTCTTTAGTTCCCCAAATTGGTATGAAGCAGAATTTTAATTGCTAAAAGGAAATTTTAGTCTTTGGAATGTCCCCTTCTCTTATCTAACCTTTTGAGTAGTTACCTTTGATTTAATTAAACCAAGCATACTAACAAGAATAATGATATACATTCTCTTTAAAAAGAATGTTTTATTTCTTTGTACAACTAATTTCATTATAATGAACAGTTATTTTTTTGTTTCATGTATTATATAAATATTGCTAGCTGAATTATTTTAATTTTAATTTTTAATTTATGAGATAAAAATCATTTCCATAATATAAAAAGATAATTGCACATGAAACTGCAAATCTAAGCATAATTTGTCATTCTTTTTAGATATACAAGTTATCATATAAATTTTTTTCCTTTTTTTTCGTTTCTTTCTTTCTCACCCAATCTGCAACCCTATTTACTAACTGAATTGTAAAGGTTATACAAATCTATCATGTATAGGATATATTACATATAATCAAATACAATAAAAAAGCATTCTCTGACTTTTGTTGGCTTATTAGCATTAGCTAGTTGAACTGACATCTAAATTCATACAGCACTATAAAGAAAAAAACACACACACCTCTTGAGTCAAGAAATACAAAGACTGGAGGAAAAAATTCCTTTTTTTCAGACATTTACTGATGAAATTGACTTCTTTGTTCAAAATATGAGCATCATCTTTAGACTAACATATCTCCCAAAAATGTTTTAAGGATTTTTTTTTACTTTCAAAGGACTTGGAAATCTTGACTCCATAGGGGGAATGACAAACAATAAAAACATATGGATAGACTGAAGAAATGAAATTATTTTAAAATTATAGAAATTCACAAATAGAGATGGAATACTTCACTACAACTTTCTACTATGCCACATGATGCTGAAGGTTTTAACATGAGAGAGATGGGAGAGGTGGAAATGGAACTAAACATGCTTCACCAGCCTGGGAACTCATTTAATTTAAAAACATTGAAAATCTATGGTCTATCATCAAACTTAGGCTAGGAAAAAGGAACTCAAAGGTATTCTTAATATCTAATGTGGTTTCATTTCATGATGAAAAATGGAATATGTGCCTAAATCTTCTGAACTTGATGCCAGTTAACATGACAAATGACTGCTGCCAAAAAGGAGGATACATTATGTTAAAAGTTTAAAAAATATTTATTTTATTTTTGTTACACTTTGATTTACAAGCTGTTTCTCTCCCTCCCAATCCTGCAAAAGAGGAAGCCACATTTGAAGCAGATATGAATGTATATAAATATATACACATACATATTTAATATTTGTATATTATACAATATACATATAGATACATATAGATACATATATATGTGAAACCATAGAATACATCCTTACATCAAATTAAGAGTGTTTTAAGGATATAAAAAGTTAGATTTATTGTTCAAGTCAATAGTTCCACTTTGTCCTGGTTAATTTGCATAATACTATAACTCCTCCTAAGCACACCCTCCCTGCATATCTAACACTTCATTGGGAGATATTTAGGATGAAAAACAGACATTTCAGCTGTTACCCTTCACAAACTCAAGAGAAAGTCATTCTTGATTTCTGGAGAGCTGCCATCTCCTACCTCTAGTTTTTTGAAGGCTATATTGAATTTCTTTTCAGACTGATTCTATCCTTAAGTTGGCAAAGACCACATTACAGTACTTGCATTTCTAAAAAGACCTGCTCCCTGAGTGATCTAGAAAGCTTATAAAGAAACCTAGCAATTATAATTTGCTTTCATTTAATTAACATATGTGTGAGTTACTCTTCCTTTCCTCCTTTTTTCCAAGGGCATACATGTCAGATTTCAGCTCCTAGAGATGATTTTTTTCCCTAATTATTTTGTAATTGTTGTATATCTAATGAATGACTGAGGAGCAATTAGCTTTATGAGGGTAATTGTCATTAAAATTCAACTTGTAGTTAAGGGTTTTATTTTTCATCAAGCACAAAAGTGAAATCACATGATAGAAGGCAAATCTTGCAAGGCACAATTGGCTAACAATAGAAAAATTGGCAGCTGCTGTTCCTTAATATATATTTGTGGCAATTTTGTTGTCTTATAAATATCTTAACATGAACAAACAAGGAAGAAAGAGAGAGAGAGAGAGTGAGAAGGTGCTGTTATGTTAATTTGGATATCACTGGGTTTAGATGAAAGATGCTCCCACACAGAAATTCCCTGGGAACAGCTATTATGCTTAACCACATTTTTTCCCCACAGTCCACCTCTTTTTTTCTCACAGTCACACTGACAGCTAAAGTGTGGGCTGTGTTTGTGCTTGGGCATGGAGAACCTGGCCTAAATCTAATATCAAAGAGAGAAACATCCTTCTTTAAACTTTCTTTAAGAAATATATCTAACTGTATATTTCCTTATAGGAAATGATTAGGGTTCTCCTCTTTCCTGCCTTCCTTTCCCCAACATGTAACCCCTAAAGTTACATTCAGTGACAACCAACATACTGTGATGGTGTATGTTGGCAGTCTCAGAATGGTCTGAAATACAGCCTAAAATATATTTCAATAGTCTTATCATCTCTCCCTCCCCCCCCCAACCCCCTCACGTCAAATAGCAAGGTAGTATGGATTACTAAAGCAGAGGAAACACCTAAAGAGGTAAATGCAGGCACAACAGACATATTTCTCTAATGTCAATGCTAACATTTTGATCTAATTCTAAATCCTACAGTTTTTTAGTCTATTCAAAAAATCAAATGTGCTAGGTTGAACTTGAATTTAGGCAGACCTGAGTTCAAATTTGATATCTGAAATTTATAAGCTTTGTGCTGCTGGTCATTCATGTAAGCCTTCTAGGCTTTGAATAACTCTCTAGGATTTACAGAGTAGACTTCATTGGGAAATTTCCCATACAAATCATAGTCTTTCCTATATTCCTTATTTAACCTTAAATAATTATATATATATATGCATATATATAATTAATAATTATTCCTTTATTCTTTTTTATCTTATTAATTTTTTTGGCAGGGTAATGGGGTTAAAGTGACTTGCCCAAGGTCACACAGATAGGTAATTATTAATTGTTTGAGGTCAAAATTGAACTCCGGTCCTCTTGGCTCCAGGGCCAGTGCTCTATCTACCTCCTTTATTCTTCATTTGTATCACTTGGTAAAGGACAGCACAAAGAATCAAATCATAAGTTTCAGTAAATAAATTATGGAGAATTTTATTGTAACCAGGATTATATTTCTTCATAACTTTTCTTGAGGTTGGTAAAACCTAAAGTCACCAAGTTGATCTTTCCCAAAGATTCTCATATCTATTTTAAATTTAACAAAGGTTTCATAACACTAGCCTTGTGCTAGTTACCAGTGGCCAGAGAAACAAAGATGGAATAATATGTGGTCCCAATACCTAAGGAACTTATAATTTAATAGGAGAATGACATATACACTGTAATACAAATCAAAATAGAAATGATATTCTTAAAGCATAGGGCTTATTCATCATGCTATTCCACTGCTCCATAAACTTCCATGGCTCCTTTCTGCTTCCAACCAGATTCCCTGCCTTAATATTACCCCCTTTTGAGATTTTTCTTAGCAAAGATACTGGAGAGATTTGCCATTTCTTTTCCAGTTTATTTTTACAAATGAGGAGACTGAGTCACACAGGAGTAAATGACTTGCCCAAGGTCACATGGCTAGAAAGTGTCTGAGACCAGATTTCAACCCTGGTTTTCTTACCTCTGAGTCTTGGTTTCTTTATCTACAACATTGGTAGAGAAAGTGATAAAACTGTCCTGTTTACCTCTCAGGGTTGTTAGGAAAATTCTTTTTAAACTATAAAATTGTAAATAAATTTATTATTATTGGAGTCAGAACTAGCACAGTACCACTGGGGCATTGCCTTAAGCCCTAACATGGATGTGAGGTGTGAGGCCTCTGCAGTAGGAACTGTCCAATTTGCCAGCTCTCTTGCCTGTTCTATGTAGCCAATTTAGGGTTACCTGGCTGTCAACCATTCTCTGAGGTGGGTTCGGGAGATCCTGCCCAAACAAACCCTTGACTTTGAGACCTAAACCAATGGGATGCTCAGTATTGGTGCAGAATCACAATGAAAGGTGGCCTATGCTGACCTCTAACTCCTCCCACATCCTCTGGAACCTTCTATTGTTAACACAAGCCCCCCTTTTCTCAGATCTTTTTGTCCCTTTCCTTCTATTTCTTAGTGCTCACTTTTATATGGCACTTGGAAATTTGCAATTCTCTTTCCCCATTACATGGAAAGTTGGAAAGTTAGTAATTTAAATATTTTTATTCCTATTTTGGAAATATGGAAACTGTTGTTCAGGGAGATGAAATAGCTTGTCCATGATCTTGTAAACTGTTTCAAATCCAAGTTTTTAGGGGTCAAGTCAATGTTCTTTCATTTTAATCTTCAAAAAAAGCTCATAGAATCTTTTAAAAATGGAATGAACTTCAGAGGTGCTAGTTCAACAACACTCATTTTTACATATGAGTAAACTGAGGCCTATGGAGGGTGAGCAAAAAACCCCAAAACAAAACAGAGGCCTTAAGGAGGGATATAAATTCAAGTCCTTTCTATTCAAAGTCTGGCATATGCAAATCTTTAATCGCTTTAAAATGAATTGTTCATAAAGTTTTGACTTTGGTTTTGTAGGAGTTAATTTGGATTATTTTCATACTGAGTGACTTCTGGTGAAAAAAAAATAGATCCCCTATCAGGTAAATAAAAGCAAAACAACAATGAAAATCCTTGTATTTTTATGACTTTGTGCTGTCATTAAGCATCACAAATAATGCCTGACTCTTCATTGCCATCTTGTGTCATACATGTAGATATTACAGTACCTATTTCTACTAAGGAGAATTGCCAGTTTTTGCAGTGAAACATTTTTTTTTAATAAGGAAATGAGGAAAGAAAAGTCAGAATTCAAAGTGTTTGTGTGTGTGTGTGTGTGTGTGTGTGTGTGTGTGTGTGTGTGTGTGCCTGTGAGTGTGTGTGTGAGTATTTGTGCACATGTGAGAAGGGTATATTGAATTCTTTTGTAAACTTATAATCTTGTATAAAATAATAACTAATTTTTTTCTTCTTTTTGTGTGTGGATGGTGAGCATACATATCTCAAAGAATCACAGAAGGGATCTCAAATTCTATTATACCTAATCCAATACATACACGAAAGGAATCTTCACTATAACATAATCAGCAAGGGATTCTCCTGTACTTTCATAAGAAGGAAAGACCTACCATCTTTCAAAGTAGGTCATAGACAGCCCTAATTTTTTATTAGGAATTTTTTCGTGACATCCAACCTAATTTTGCCATTTTTTCAACTTCTACTCCAATGTTCTTCATATATTCCCATTAAGATAAACAAGTTTAGGGGTGGTTGGGTGGCACAGTGGATAAAGCACCAGCTCTGGAGTCAGGAGTACCTGAGTTCAAATCCGGCTTCAGACACTTAATTACCTAGATGTGTGGCCCTGAGCAAGCCACTTAACCCCATTGCCTTGTAAAAACCTAAAAAAAAAACCCCAAAAGATAAACAAGTTTATTCCCTCCAGTCTTGCTGCCTTTCAAATAAGTGAAACTGACTATTTTATTTTCTCCAACTCTCTCCCTCATGCGACCCACTCTGGTGTTTTCCATAGTTAAATAGGCCCATTCCTTTAACTAATCCTAATGTGTTATAGACTCAAAGCCCTTCACTATTCTGTGTGATCAACTCTAGACACACTCAGTTTATTAATGTCCTCCTGAAACCATGGTTTCTAGAACTAAACAGTATATTGCAGATGAAGGCAAATAAAATGGAACTATCTCCCTGTTCCTGGAAACCATGTCCTTTCCCCCCCCTCCTCTTTCTCCTTTTCCTCTTTGTCTTTCTCTTCCCTTCTCCTTTTCCTCCTACTCACCTTTCTTCCCCTCCCTTCTCCTCCCCCCTCCTCCTTCTTCTCCTTCTTCTCCTCCTCCTCTTCCTCCTCCTCCTCCTCTTCCTGCTTCTTTTCTCTATGAAATGTGTGCACTTTTCCCCCAGTTTTAAATATATTTTAAATTCTGAATTTTATGAACACCAAAAGAACAGTTTTCTATATAAAGTAGAAATAAAAAAGATGATCATAAGTGAAATGGCACATTTCTGTGGAGAATCTGCTTGAAAAAAGAAGATATAAACCAACATGTTATTTTCAAAACTATTGTTTGTTCTCTTTCATGTCCAAAAAAGATACTTCAATGATCCTCTTTTGTTGGACAACATTATTGTTAATTCCATTCTCCTCTTCCACTCTCTCCCTCCTTTCTCCTGCAATTTGACCTTTCTAAAGAAAAAAGGAAAAAAAAACCCTATTATTATGGTAACAAGTATACACAGTCAAGCAAAACAAAATGCCATGTCCAAAATGTATCTCATTTTGCACCTTAGGTTCATCAGTTGTAGATTGTATGCTTCCATCATCAGTCTTCTGAGTCATGACTGGTCATTGTATTGATCAAAATTTTAAAGTCTTTCAGAGTCATTAGTCTCTGAAATGTCGTTACTATATAAATTATTTTCCTAGTTGTACTCATTTTGCTCTTTATCAGTTTATGTAAGTCTTCTCAAATTTCTTTGAAACCATTTCTTTCATCGTGGTTAGGTGCCATAATTTATTCAGTCATTCCAAGATTGCTAGTTATCTCTTTTGTTTTTGGTTTTTTTTTTTTTGCTATAATAGAAAAAGATCTCCTAAATTACTCTGTTTTTATGCATAGACCCTTTACCTCTTAGATATATTTGGAACATAGATTTAGTAGTGATGGCACTGAACAAAGTTTATACACAATTATATGACTTTTGGGACATAATTTCAAATTGCTTTCAAGAATGTTTGAACTAATTCAGAGAGAGGGAGGAAATTAACATTTATTTAGTATATATTATGTTCCAGGTACTACTTATACTTGACTTTATAATTCAACAAGTAATATAATAGGTTTTTTGTCTTTCTGTAGTACTTCCAACAATTGTCATATTCCATTTTTGTCAAGTTTGCCAATCTGGTAGATATGAGGTAGAACTTCAGACTTGTTTAATTTCAATTCTATAATTATCAGGATCATCTTTTAAATATGCCAGTTTATATTATATTACGTTTGTCTACTGAGAACTGACTCTTCCTTCATTTGGTCACTTTTGAGAACTGCTATATTTTAATATGGTTGGATGAATTCCTTATATATCTTGGTTATAAAATTATTAGAGAAACTTGCTATATGTACATATTTTTCCTAATTGATTGCTTCCTTTCAATTTTAATTACATTATCTTGCTGTAAATGCTTTTATTTTAAGTAATTAAAATTGTCTATTTTATCTTCTATGTGTCCTTTCTATTGTTTGTTTGATTATGACATCATAGTGGTAAAAGGTATTTTTTTTCATTGTTCCATTAATGTGTTTATGCTGTGACTTTTTAATATCTATATTATATATCCATTTGGGACTTCTATATGGTGTGAGAACTTGTTCGAAATCTAATTTCCATTGGGTCATTTTCCATTTTCCCCCCTATAGTTTTTACCAAATGGTGAGTCCTTATCCCAGGAGTTAGGTCTTTGGGTTTATCAAACAATATGCTTCATTTACTTCTGCATGTTGTATATCTAATTAATTTCACTGCTTAATTCACCAATATCAAATCAACTTGATTATTAGTGCTTTGTATTATTAACTTGGGATCTAGTATTGTTGGGTCCCCTTCCTTCCTATTTTTTTTCATAATTTTCATTGATATTCTTGACCTTTTATCACTCAAGATGAATTCTCTTCTTCCCCCACCTCCTCCTCCCAACCTCCCACCCAGCTTTCTTAAATTATCCTTTGGTAGCTCATCAGGCATATTGAAAGCCCTTTATTTCATGAAATTTCCATTTTGCTTTGACCTATAAACCCTGTGTATGAAGTTCTTGGAAATTTTGGGAGTTTCAAGAAATATCCAGTGGTTATTTCTTCATTTTCCCTTCTGATTCTTATATTTTCATATGTAATTTCTTGCATTATAGTATATAGATGTTTTAGTGGTCAAGGTTTTTGGATGATTCTTAGATGATCTTTTCCTGAACTGTTTTCTTCTCAGTTCTTTTTAATAGGAGAGAACATACATTTTCTTCCAATCTAAATTTTAGGTAGTCTGTTTCTTGAGTTAGGTTTTGCAACTTTTATAGTAGTCTGTTTATTTGCCTTCTTTAGTCTTTAGTTTTTGTTTTTTTCTTTGTATTGCCTTACAATCCTTTTCTCTAAGACTCTCATTTCTTTATCTGTTCTTTCTTTTAAATTCTTGTGTTTACTCTTTTTCCTAACCTCATTTCCTGAATTAGGACTGGTCCTTGGTTGATATTGATCCATATTATTTGGGGTCTGGGTAATGAGTTCTGTGTCCTTTATGACCTCAGACTTTGCAAACTGTGTCAGGATAGTGTAAGTGAGTTGCCTTGAACTAAGGTAGTATATAGAATTCAGCCCACACTGAGATAGTCTATGTGGAGTGTTTTAGTTTGAAGCTCTCTTGATTCTGACCATTGCCTACTAGCCCAGCCCAGCAGGTTTTGAATCCCAGTTTGGGATCAGAGAGACTGCTAATTTAGACTACTAATCCTTACTCCTAGTAAACAATTTCAGGCTCTAGGATTTCCTGGTTTGCCGCCAGTCTCCAAGCTGGAAGCCTTTCCTGAGTTTTGTTCTTTGGCTGTGCTTTCAGTCTTGGACTCCTTCCCTAGTGAGAGTCTTCTGGCTATCTGACTGTGTGCATCTGGGTTGGCAAAATTTACTTATTGTTCTCATTGGAGTGCTTATTTATTTCTTGGTCTAGAGCTCTTAGAACAGTCCTGGAATAGTTTTGAGAGAAATCACCTGATCATTCCACCATACTGAGGAAAGTCTATCTATGTCCATTTTAATGCAACCCCAAATGGTTTTATTTTATTTTTTGTGGGGGGCTGCCATGTCACACTATTGACATACTGAATTTGCAGTACATTAAAACTCCCAAATCTTTTACAGAACAATTGTTCTCTATTGTATTGATTCTTCCTCCATTTTATACTTGTAAAGCTCATTTTTAAGTTTGTTGTTTAGTCATTTTTCAGTCACATTCAAATCTTTGTGACCTTTTGTGGGTTTTTCTTGGCAAAGACACCAGAGCAATTTGCCATTTCCTTCTCCTGCTTGTTATATAGATGATGAAACTGTGCAGGGTTAAGTGACTTGCTGTCTTTTTTGTAATTACTACTTTCCTTTTAGATATTCACCAACCATATTGTTGATAGGGGAAAATGTAGCTGACTAAAAGTTCAGGTAGAACATGAAAGAAATCATGTAGAAGATCAACTATGACCCAGAAGGAATTTTAGGGATAAAGAAGTTTTATTTAAGTATTTCTGTGATTAGCATGAACTGAGGGGAAAGAAAGACTAAAGGGCAGGAAACCAGCATCCTGAAAGGCCATTTGAAGAATCATACTTCCACTAGAGCGTGATGTTCTCTAAAGGAAAATCAGCCATCTGGATATAAGCATTAAGGAAGGGTAATGGAGGCAGGAGAGTTTGGGGATCATTCTCCTCCAGAGTGGGCTGCTCTTTAAAGACAGGAAAGCCATCAGGGAATAAGCAATGTGGGAAGGTAGACATCAATGAAATAAATCACCATGAGAGGTTATTTGAGGGATGATGCTCCCCCCAGAGTGGGCTGCTCTTCAAAGCATGTGGAGCAACCCAATTGAGGAGTGAGCAAGCTTTTTAAGGAAGACTTAGGGAGACAGAGGTGGGGATGGGGAGCTCAGGGAGCAGAGGATGAGGAAATGAGAGATGTTGCTGGGGAGTCAAGGGGGATGTTGAGGGGGAGTTTAAAGACAATGCTTTCAGCCTAGGGCAGGAACCATTATTTTGTGATAGGCAAGGTACTTAAAATTTATTGACCTCTTCTCAATAACTTGAACAATGGGATGGGGTAGGGGAAGATATATGATCAGTAAAGAGAGTATAGATCAATAATTATGAAACATTTTTCTCTGTCCCCTACTTCAATATCAGTGATGATGCTATCAAGTATTTTCCCAGGAATCAGAGTCAAGCTCACTGATTTATAGATTGCAGACTCTGTACTCTTTTGAAAACATTGGTCTTTCTCTAAACTTGATATTTTTGTCAAATATCAGTGAGGGTAGAAATGACATCTATTAGTTCTTTTAGGAAATCAGAAAGTAATTATTCTAATCCAGTTGATTTGAATGTGTTGAAGGTGGTAAAGAATGCCACTATTGGAACAGAAAGTTGTACATAGTGGATTTATGATTTCATATACAATCATCTTTTAGTTATAGAAGTTTTATTCCAAAAATCAAAAATATATATAAGTAAAAATAATTCTACTATCTCTTTGCTTATCTTTTAAAAAATTAAAAAAATTATTTATTTAAGGCAATGGGGTTAAGTGACTTGCTCAAGGTCACAAAGCTAGGCAATTATTAAGTGTCTGAGGCTGGATTTGAACTCAGGTCCTCTTGACTCCAGGACTGGTACTCTATCCACTGTACCACCTAGCTGCCCCACTTATTTTTTTTTTAAATCATTATTCTTTTATTTATTTTTTAGGCTTTTTTTACAAGGCAATGGGGTTAAATGGCTTGCCCAAGGCCACACAGCTAGGTAATTATTAAATGTCTGAGGCCAGATTTGAACTCAGGTACTCCTGACTCCAGGGTCAGTGCTCTATCCCCTGAACCATCTAGCTGCCCCACATTATTCATTTATTTTAACACTGTTTTGTTTGAAAATTTTGAATTCCAGATTCTCCATTTTTATCCCATCCTTCATGTAAATCATGTAAAATATATTTCAATATTGGCAATCACAAAAAACCAAAAAAAAGCAAAAAAATTATATTTCAATTTGCACTCATAGTTGATCAGTTTTCTTTCTAGTGTCAGTGGATAAAATTCTAGCCCTGAAGCCAGGATGACTTTTTTTTTTTTTTCAGAGTTCAAATATGGCCTCAGAAACTTACCAGCTGTATAACCCTTGGTAAGTCACTTAACTCTGTTTGCCTTAGTTTCTTCATCTGTAAAATCAGCAGGAGAAGAAAATGGCAAATTCCAATATCTTTGCCTAGAAAACTCTAAGACCAAATGGAGTTTTGAAGAGTCAGATACAACTGAAATGACTGAAGAATAACAACTCCATCACAATCATAGGCCACAACTTGTTTAGTTAATTCTCAACTGATAAGCATCCCTTTAATTTCCAATTTGCTATGCCAAAAAGAGATGCTAGATATATTTTGTATGTATAGGTCCTTTTTTGTTTCCTTTTATCTTCTTGTATACCTAGTAGTGGTACTGCTACATCAAAGGGTTTGCACAGTTTTCTAAACCTTTATGCATAGTCCCAGGTTTTTCTTCAAAATATTTGGACTAGTGTACTACTCTATTAGTAGCTGATGGATGTACCTTTTCCTCCCCCACAATCCCTCCAGTATTTGTTCATTTCTGATAGTTGTGAGGTGGTGTCTCAGAGTTCTTTTAATTTGTCTTTTTCTAGTCAATAGTGATTTAGAGGGCGCAGCTAGGTGGCGCAGTAGATAGAGCACTGGCTCTGAAGTCAGGAGTACCTGAGTTCAAATGTGGCCTCAGACACTTAATAATTACCTAGCTGTGTGGCCTTGGGCAAGCCACTTAACCCCATTGCCTTGTAAAAAAAAAAAAAAAAAACTAAAAAAAATAGTGATTTAGAATATTTTCTCTTTTCTCAATTTTTCTTTTTTCTCTCTTCTTTGGTTTTTAAGATCCTTTTTGAGCTCTTCCAAGAGATATTTTTGGATTTGAGACCAATTCATAAATCCATTTGAGGCTACACTTGTGGGCATCTTGTCATTGCTTTACCTTTTCTGAGATTTTTTTTAATGGTCTCTTTCAGAATAGTAGCTTTCTATGGTTAACAATCTCCCCCCCCCCCCATTTTGGTGAGCCCCTGTTCCTGGGGCTAATCTAGAGTAATATTCCCAAACTTTTTGTGCTGGGGCCAGAGGTTTGGTGCCTAGGTTTCCACTCTGGTTTGTATTTTATTCCCTGCCATTAGAGTACCCAACCCACTCTTGTCTTTACACCAGCATTGCTGGGTTTGAACTTTGCCCAAGTTGGATTTGGGATCCTCACTGCTGTCCCTTGATTTGGACCTGAGCTGTGTTGTGACTAAGAGCCTCCTGCTAGCTTCCCAACTCTCTCCCTAATTCTGGGCTACACTCTCCTTTACCAATGTGAGAAAGACCTTTTTTTGAAGTTTCTCCACAATATTTTGCATTGCGAACTAGTTTAACTCTATTTTTTTGTGTGTTCTGTCACCTTAGAGTCTGTGTAGAGACTTCATTTAAAGTTGTTTTGGGATAAGTTCCTGGAGCTTCCTAGCTTTGTGATACTATCTTGGTTCTGTCCAGGAAGACTAGAATATATTTTCATATGACTGAAGGAAGCTTTGATTTCTCCTTCTAACAATTGCCTGATAATACTCTTTTATCATTTATCAATTGAGTAATAGGTATTATATTTATACATTTAATTTAGTTCACCATATATTTGAAAATGTCTTTTCAGAGAAATTTGTTATAAAACTTTTGATATTATTTTATTGTCTATAGCACCTTTTAGCAAATTATACTTTCCCTGCTTATTTCTTTTAGTTTGTTTTTACTTTTGTTTTGCCTGAGATCATGATTTCTATTTCTGCTTTTTTTTCCACTTCAGCTAAAATATGATAGATTCTGCTCCAGTTCTTTATTTAATTCTGGCTGTCTTTTTCAAGTGTGTGTCTCTTGCACATATTATTGGATTCTGGTTTCTAATCTATTCTGCTGTCCACTTCCATTATATGGATGAGCTCATCTCATTTACAATCTGAGTTATGATTGTATTCTATATAATTCCTTGCATCCTATTTTTTTCTTTTTCTTATTCTTTCTCTTTTTTATTGTTCCTCCTCAACAGTCTTCTGTTTTTTTCCTTCTGATCACTGCATCTCTTAATCTGCCTTCCCTTTATCATTCTCCTCTATTCCCTTTTTTTCCTATCAGGTAAGAGAGATTTCTTTAATCAGTTGAGAGAGAGAGAGAGAGAGAGTGTGTAATATATTCTTCCCTCTTTGAAACTATTCTGACAAAAATGAGCATTGCCCACTACCCCCTCCCCCTTTACCCTTTTACTCTAAAAGCTTTCTGCACTTCTTTATGTGAAAAAAATTTTGTTTCCCTTTCCCCTTCTCTTAGTGCATCCCCCTTTGTCATATATGTGTATATATACACACACACCCAAATATGTATATTTATATCTGTGTGAATTATTTATATATATATATATATACACACACACTCCAACATAATTGACATACCTGCCACATTACTATATTTTTGTATATTTTTAACTGCCATAATAATGATTAAATTTTTAAGAATTGCATGTATTATCCTCCCATATAGGACATAAATAGTTGAACTTTATTGGATCACTTATGATTATTCTTTCACGTTTATCTTTTTATGCTTCTCTTGATCCTTTTATTTGAATTTCAGATTTTCTATTCAGTACTTTTTTCCTTTTTTTTTAAAAATGATTTTATTTATTTTGAGTTTCACAATTTTTCTTTTAATCTTACTTCCTTCCACCTACCCCCCACAGTAGACAATTTGCCAGTTTTACATTGTTTCCATGGTATATAGTGATCCAAATTGAATGTGATGAGAGAGAAATCATATCCTTAAGGAAGAAACATAAAGTAAAAGAGATAGCAAGATCAGACAATAAGATACGTTTTTTTTTTTTTTTAAATTAAAGGTAATAGTCCTTGGCCTTTGTTCAAACTCCACAGTTCTTTCTCTGGATACAGATGGTGGTCTCCATCACAGACAGTCCCAAATCATCCCTGATTATTGCACTGATGGAATGAGCAAGTCCATCAAGGTTGATCATCACCCCTATGTTGCTGTTAGGGTGTACAATGTTTTGCTGGTTCTGTTCATCTTGCTCAGCATCAAGTACTGTTTTTTTTTTAAATCAGGGACGCTTTGAAGTCTTCTTTTTCATTAAATATAATTTTATCCCCCTGAAAAATTTTACTCAGTTTGTTGGGTAGGTTCTTAGCTCCTTTGTTTCCCAGAATATCATATTCCAGATGGAAAATGCTAAATTTTGTGTGATCCTAACTGTATTTCTGGAATATTTGATTTTTTTCTGACTGCTTACAATATTTTCTCTTTGATGTTTGAGTTCTGGAACTTGGTTATAATATTCTTGTACTTTGGGATTTCTTTCACATAATCAGTATGGATCAGAAGCGGGACATGAATCTTCCTATTTCTAAAGTTGGCTTACTATCCATGTTATCTATCATTACATAATTTATATATTGCCCAATTCTATTTATTATTATTTTTTTTTTTTGGTGGGGAAGCAACCAGGGTTACACGTCTTGCCCAAGGTTGTACAATTAAGTAAGTGTCTGAGGTTGGATTTGAACTCAAATCCTGACTCAAGGTCAATCATCCGGTATGTCACCTAGCTCCCCTGCAAATTACATATTTTCTACTATAAACTAGAAGACATCAGTTTATTATTTGTGAGTCCTTTATCTATGATGTTCTCTCCTTCATGCCTTCTTTTTCTTCTTCCTCTTGCAGTCCACGGTTTCCTTCAAAGATTAGTTCTGGAGCTGTTCCCCATGATTGTTAGTAACCACTCTCAGTTGTCTTTTTAGTTACTAGTAACATGTTTTGTATTTATTTACTATATATTTTCCCCTCAATAGAATATAATTGCCATCAGTGCAAGAATTACTTAGGTCTTTTTATTGTTGTTTTTTGATTTTGTATTATTTCTGTTGCCTAGCAAAGTTCTTGGTACATAATAGGTACTTAATGGATGTTTATTGAATTAAATTAAATTATTTTTAAAAATTTTGGTACCTATTATCTCTTGTGTTTGAAGATTTGTGTTGATTTGTGGGGTATCAAATTTATAATAAAAGATTGAAAGAAAAAAAGAACAACAAAGTAAGTCAAAAAAGTTTTTTTCAAGTTCATGGCCCCAAATCCTGAGATTTCTGAGAAGTGCCAAATGAATCTCTTTCTGCTGATTACTGTGTTTGGAAGCTCTATGGGGAGAAAGCTTTAAGTGCTAGGTGGGCAGACTAAGGCTGGAGAAAGCAAAGCTTAAGAAAAGGCCAAAGGAGGAGAAAGAAAGGGCTGGGAGAACACTAATGGGAAAAGCACATTAGCAAGGTTTCTGAGCCGACACCATTTACTGAAGAGACAAGTGTTGTTTTTATGCTTAAGTAGTTTGTTGCTTTTTAGAGTCCATTTAACTCACCAGGATGCAAGATTATATAACCTGGAAATCATACATGCTCTTGCTACGACTCACCCTGGGGAAATTGAGCAAGGTAAAAACGATATTTCCTAAAAGAATTTTCTTCCACTCTTGAAGAAGGAAGGTGGAGGGTGATGGTGGTGGTGAGATTTTTAGACCTCACAGGGAAAAAAGAAAGGAGAATAAAAAGGATGACTTGAATTTGTGGTACATGTAAAGAACAGATATGAGAATAATGTATTGTTTAAGGGAGAGGCTTTGATCTGCTTGCTAACAGGTCTCTGTCTATCTGTCTGTCTGTCCATCTCTCTCTCTCTCTCTCTCTCTCTCTCTCTCTCTCACTCTCTCTCTCACCCCTTCCTAGAATCATAAAATGTAAGCTCCTTGAGCATGGGGTTGGACAGAAGAACCCTGCATTTTTCTTTATTTATTTTGGACAAGTATACATTCTTTATTTATATATTTTTTCTTGTGTGTTATTTACTCCTGATTAAACTAAAGAGAGAACGATCAAAAGGTAATAATGGAAAATAAAATAGCATTTTGGCAACTCTAGATCTGAAGATACCATGGCTGACTTGTTTGCTTCTTTAAATGGAGATTTGGATAATGAAATCACCAATCAAAAGAAGAAGTTTAGGAACTGAGGTGTTGCTGCCATGAGAGAGACCACTATGGAAGTGGTGGCCAAGGGGTCATGAATCAAAGTCACTGAGCTTATTTGCAGTCTTCTAGGAGCTTCTAATTTCCTTGTGAGCCTCAGAAATAATTACTTATGATTTTTATATTTAAGGGACAGTGCGTTAAAAAGTATCCATTGTCCAATTTTCAGCAGAGTCTGGACCCCAACATCAAGTTGGTTGATTCATTTCAGAGCTCACTTCACTGTTCCATCTTTGATGGCATTCCCAATATCAATAAACATGTTTGAGAATAACTATTAGTTATTACAATGTAGCACAATGCATCTCCAATTTCCTGCCTCCCAAAACAGTGAATTTTTTTTTAAAGAAAATAAAGTTCCAGAGGCAGCTAGGTGGAGCAGTGGAGTCAGGAGGACCTGAGTTCAAATCAGATCTCAGACACTTAATAATTGTCTAGTTGTGTGACCTTGGGCAAGTCACTTAATCCCATTGCTTTAAATAAATAATTAAAAACATAATTCAAAAGTAAAGCTCCATAAGCAAAATAAGTTCACTGGCAAACTGGAATTTGAGTAGGTTACAAGACTAGTCTGTGATGTTAAATGTTTAACAAATGACTCTGTGGGGAAACAATCATATACATTTTAATTTAATCTACATTAGAAACATTTTTCACTATCACTTTCTTATGCTTAGACAGTCAACAAAACAATAAATCAAACACTGACATAGCACTTGCCAGTATCTGAAGTTTAAATGTACATGATATAAATTTAACAATCAGCTCTCCCATAGACAGTTCAAGCTGCCCTTGTTTATAGATCATGCCAGTGGAAAGATTGGCTCAAGAAATGGTTGTTATTTAAATAAACAAACAAACTTAGATGAGAACATGATACTTTCCTTGAAGAGTCTGTTGCAAGGAAGGTGGGGAAAGTAAATAAATATTTATATAATATCTTACAAATGCTATCTCAACCCAACAAAGTATGTTCTGGGTTTTTTGTTTATTTTGTCTTTTTTTAGTGATATTTTATCTTTTCCCAAGTATGTGTTAAAAACAAATTTTAACATTTTTTTTTCAAAAATTTGAGTTCCAAATTCTCACCCTCCCTACCCTCACACCTCCCTATGATGGTAATCATTTGATATATGTTATACATGTGCAATCATACAAACATACTTCTATATTAGTCATGTTATGAAAGAAGATACAAGTTAAAAAACCTTACCAAAATAATGTGGAAAATACTATGCTTTCATCTGCATTCAGACTATAGGTGCTGTTATCTCCATTTTACAGCTGAGGAAAACAAGGCAGACAGAGTTTAGTGACTTGCTAGGGTCACACAACTAAGAACATCTGAGGTTGGATTTGATCTCCCCTTCCTAACTATAGGTCTACTATGTCATCTTGCTGGGATTTGATATGTTCTGCCTTAGAAGAATTAGAGGCAGTGAGTGAAAATTTACAAAGAGGGTGATTTAAGCAAATTAAAAAAAACCTAACAAATTCCAAACAACTGTATCTGACCACATAATGAACTGTACTGCTCAAAGAGACTCTGTGGTATTCTCAATGGAGTTCTTCCGAAGCTAGATGACCAATTGTCATCCTGAGTCTGTAGAGAAGACACTCCTTAATCATGTGAAAACACATGACTGAGCTTCCAATACCGAGCTTCTATGAGTCTGTGAAACAACATGATGAAGAACTAATAAAGACTAAAAATATAATTCCTACATATCATTACTTCACAAAGTCATCTCCTACATACCTGAAAGGGAAAATTCATCAGCACCTAGCCAGTTAGGAGATCTGACCCTGAAATCAGGAAGCTCTAAGTTTAAATCCTACTTAAAATGGAAAGGTTAAGTAAGTTACCCAGAGACACACAACTAGTAAGTGTATGAGGCCAGATTTGAAATCAGTAAGATTTATCTTTCTGATTCCCAGGCCCAGGAACTATCCCCTGTCCATAGTTAAATACATATTCTTGAAGGTTTTTCTTTATGTGGAATTGAAAGCTATCTTTCCCCAATTTCCATTTCTTGGTCTTAGCTCTGACTTTTGGGATTAAACAGGACAAATCAAAATACTCTTTCACATGACTTCCCTTCAAATATACAGAGGGCAAAGAGCAGGACCTTTTCATTTTCCCCTTGCACTTTGGTGCAAGATCATGTACTTGACAAATGGAAATGGTTACATATGTGTGATTTTAAAGTTCAGTTGGTGAATTGAAAATTATGATAAATAATATCAGGACATAAATTGGGTTTCCTTTAATAACAATATGGAGAACAGTATATGATGCACATTGTCTAGTTCTTCATTGTTCAGCCAAGACTCTTGTTGTTCAAGTGCATGTGAGATGATTGATTGTGTTATATTTATGTGAAGATTCATCATTTTTTATGTCTTATTTCCTTGGTGTTGATTCTGTGATTCTTGGGCAAGTGCTTTCTGGTATTCTGGAGATGAAGCAAGATGTGCAAATGCACACTTAGTGAAAAGATTTGACATAATACAGAAAAAACCATATGTTGCAGCAGCAGGTGTGAGATTTTGCTAACCTTTTCTTCACACAGAAAAGTAAAATTGATGGTACATTATAGACAGTGTGACATGTCTCTCTCAAAATGATTACCAAATGAGGTTATTTAAGTGTGTAATTTCTTGTGTCCATCAGCTTCCTGGGAACTGTAGAAAGTTTATAGTTATAAGTCCTGTAGTTATAAAAGCAGCAATGAAGAGTCAGAGAAAAAAAAAACAAGTTATCGACTATGGCCACACTATTCTAGGTTAAAAACAACATTGTAGAGTTGAGTAACTCAACTTAACTTTTTTTAGCTTCAATTTCTCATCTATAAAACCCATATAGAAATAATTTAATAAGATAAATGCACATTGAAACAATACTGATGCTTTATCTCATTACCATCAATGTGGTAAAATTCTAAAAGGTGAAAGTAATCAATGCTGGAGAGGTTATGGGGCAACAGGTACATCATAGAAGAATTGTGAAACAATTCAACAAGCTTGGAAAATAATTAGGACATATGTTAAAAAAATTCCCAAGTGGTTAAATTCCTTTATTCCAGAGATCTCAAAGAGGTCAAAGGCAGAAAGATAGATTCCATACATATAGTAGTAGCAGGAAACAAATTGTGGTACATGAATGTAACTGAATATTACTAAGCTGTAAGAAATGGTAAATACGAAGAGTGCAAAGAAGCATGGAAATCATGATTTGATCTGCAATACTGTAATCAAAAAGAATTTAAAAATACTTTGAAACCAAATGCTTTTGTCTTCCCTCCTTCCTTTCTCCTCCTTTCCTTTTCCCTATCTTCCCTTATTAACCTTTCCTTTCAGCAGTTAATCATAAATGATAGTCTCTTAACTGCAGTAAATTGCATCCCTCCCTCTCCCATTTTTATTTTTATTATGTCATTGGAAGTATCTAGCTAATCGTAACTCATTTCTAGGCAGCTAGGTGGTATGGTGGTTAGAGCACTCTCCTTGGAGTTTGGAGAATGGGAGTTCAAATCCAGCCTGACATTTGTCACTCCCTAGCTGTGTGACCTTGGGCAAGTCAGTTAACCCTGATTATCTCACATCTGGGGCCATATCCAGCCATACTAATTCTTATCTGGCCACTGGATCCACATGGCTCTGGAGGAGAAAGTGAGGCTGATGACTTAGCACCAGCCCCCCACTTAATCCAATTCATGTGAATGTCATGGCATCACCTCCCTGATATCATAGTCTTCTTTGAGAATGAAGGACAAACATCATCATTATCTAAGACAGGATTTGAATTCTATTCCTGCCATTCAAGAGCAAATGATCCAAAAAAAGAAAGCAGAAAGCAATTATTCTGAATAATCCATAAACTGATCGATTTATCTTTCATTGGAGGAGAATTAATAATTAGAGAAATACAAATTAAAGCAACTCTAAGGTACCACCTCACACCTATCAGATTAGCTAATATGAGAGAAAAGGGAAATGATAAATGTTGGAAGGAATGTGGAAAAACTGAGAAACATGCAGTGTTGATGAAATTGTGAACTAATCCAATGTTTTTGGAGAGCAATCTGAAATTATGCCCAAAGGGCAAAAAATAAATTCATACCCTCAGATCCAGCAATATCATTACTGGGTTTGTATTCCAAAGAGATCATCAAAAAGAAAAAAGAAAAAGAACGACATGAACAAGATTATTCACAGAAGCCCTTTTGGTAGTTGCAAAGAATTGGAAATTGAAGGGCTGCCCATGAATTGGGGAAATGGAACAATTGTGGCATATGAACATAATGGAATATTATTGCTCTGTAAGAAAAAATGAGCAGGTAGATTTCAGAAAAACCTGGAAAGACTTACATGAACTGTGCTGAGTAATGTGAGCAAAAGGTAAAGATAATATGCTTTGATCTTCTTTCAGATTCCATAGTTCTTTCTCTGAATGGCATTTTCCATCATAGGTCTTTTAGGATTGTCTTTGATCACTGCATTTTTTTTTGAGAAAAGCTTATCATGGTTTATTATTGCACTGTTTCTGTTTAGGTGTACATTGTTCGCTGGCTTTCTCCCTCCTACCCTTCCCTCTTAGGATAGCAAGTACTCCTTTTCCCTCCTTTTCCCCCTCTTTCCCCTCTTTCCCCTCTTTCTTCTGATTCTTTGTTCACAGTTTGATCAAATGGAAATAGATGTAGCACAATTGATTGTATAATCTATATCAGAGTACTAACTATCCTAAGAGGGAAGGGTAGGAGGGGAGAAAATTTTACAAAAATGAACATTGAAAATTATGTCTATATATAATTGGAAATGTAAATTATTTTAAACAAAGAGCAAAACTCAGTGTCCCCCCCAAAAAACATAGGAGAATTGACTATGAATATGAGATTATTTGGCAAAATACCATCTACCAATCTATTTTCAAAGAAAAAATATTTTGTACCACGTGCAAGAGGTAATTTTTCCTTTGTTTTTAAACTTTCATATTCAAATAACTGTGTAAATCACTTCTCAGACTGGCCAATATGACCAGAAAGGGCAATGATCAATGTTGGAAAGGATGTGGGAAATCTGGGACACTAATACATTGTTGGTGGAGCTGTGAGCTCATCCAACCTTTCTGGAGAGAAATTTGGAATTACACCCAAAGGGCAAGAAAAATGTACATACCCTTTGATCCAGCAACACCACTACTGGGTCTATACCCTGAAGGGATTATGAAAAAGGGTAAAACCATCAGTTGTACAAAAATATTCATAGCAGCCCTGTTTGTGGTGGCAAAGAATTGGAAATTAAATGAATGTCCTTCATTTGGAGAATGACTTAGCAAAATGTGGTATATGTATGTCATGGAACACTATTGTGCTATTAGAAATCAGGAGGGATGGAAATTTAGAGAATCCTGGAAGGATTTGCATGAACTGATGCTGAGTGAGATGAGCAGAACCCGAAAAACATTTTACACCCCAACAGCAACATGGCAATGATGGTCAACCTTAGTGAACTTGCTCGTTCCATCAGTGCAACAATCAGGAACAATATTGGGGTATTTGTTGCGGAGAATACCATCTGTATCCAGAGAAAGAATTGTGGAGTTTGAACAAAGACCAAAGACTATTACCTTTAATTTAAAAAAAAACCTATTATCTTATTATATAATTTCGCTGTTTCTTATACTTTATGTTTCTTCCTTAAGGATATAATTTCTCTCTCATCACGTTCAACTTAGATCAATGCATACCATGGAAACAATGTAAAGACTAACAGAATGCCTTCTGTGGGGGTTGGGGGGGGGAGAAGCAAGGTTAGGAGCAAAATTCAAAATCAATAAAATCTTTCTTAAAAACAAATAATTGTGTAAGTATTTTTATATCAAGATGAAATTTTGGATTAAGCAAGGTCAAAAGGTTAAAACACCAAGAAGCTGATATGGACTGTTATTTCCTTCCTGTCTTTTGCTTGTCTCAACCACAATGTACAACCAGCTTCAAGTATTAAATAATTTTGTGATATAGCAAAATTTGACACTATTTTTATCTTTTATTTTGTGGAAAACTTGTTGGATATTCTCCTGAGTGGGCTGTAACAAAGAATCTTCTTGTTTTCCCTCCCTTCCCATAAACCTTTCTCCTAATTTCCAACCCCAAGTGTTATATCTAAAGATAATGTGCTTTTATTTTCAGCCATTCTCAGCAAAGATTACTTAGCATTATTAAAAGTGCTTCTTGCTTCCTCCTGTAAAAAGACTATGAACCTGCTCCAGAGAGGAGGTAATTGTAGAGGAAATGGGCCACTAGTCTTCATGAACCTGAGGAAATCACTTGCTTTTTTTTGGTCTCAGGCTATTTTTTTCGTAAAATGAGCTGCATTAGATGATCTTCAAGGTCTCTTCTGACACTACATATTCTGTGAATTTAACATGGACAAGAATATTAATAGCAATATTTTTTGTTGTGAGAAAGAACTGGAAAGAAAATAGGTGCCCTTCATTTGAGGTATGGTAGAACAAATTGTGGAATATGAACGTAATGGAATTTTTAGTGTGCCATAAAAATGATGAATATGACAAATACAGAGAAACTTGTATGAACTGATGCTAAGTGAAATGAGCAGAACAAGGAGAATGATTTATGGGATGATCAAAGTAAAAATGTGTAGGGAAAACAACACTGAAAGTCCTCAGAACTCAGACTAAAACATCAACCAATCATCTTTTCAGAAGACTGATGATGAAGCATACCTCTTCATAGAGAAGGTGATAGCAAATTGTAGACTGTGGTCATTTCTGGCAAGCTAAGAATGCATTTTACAATTTAAAATAAAACTTCTAACTAAATAAGCTTTATATTTAGTATCACATTCATATTGAAGTTTATTTTTAATATTTTATTATATCAGTATATTTATTAAACATGATATTTTTTATTTAAATATTTATGTTTAAGCTTATAAGTAAATTTACATTTGATATTTATCGATCTGCAGTCTTAGCTCACAGGCTGCATAGAAACAGGAAATGAACTGGGCAGGAGGTCTAATCTGACCTGGAGATACGGAATCAGATTTGTATTCCAAGATATGGGCAATCTTTTGATTTGTTTTTTCTATATATTTCACTTCCGCAACCATAGTGGTAAGAAAGTTAAATAAGTGGTTAATGATAAATATGAAAAAGGCATAACAAAACAGCATACATGTGTGAACCTTGTTATAGAGTGGTTCTCTAGCAAGTAGATAAGTAGATAAGCTCAGGAATTTTGAGCTTCAGTAGGACTAATGCCAATTATGTGTCCAGAAAGAGAAGAGCAAGAAAGCCAAATGGCCATCTGACCTGAAAAAAGAAGGAAAATAAAAGGGAAAGGACAAAGTGAAAGACATAGCCAACTGAATGCAGAATTCCACAAAAAATAGCAAGGAGAAATTAGTTTTTTTGGGGGGGGAGTTTGCAAGCAATGGGGTTAAATGACTTGCCCAAGGTCACACAGCTAGGTCAGTATATTATGTTGGATTTAAGGTTGGATTTGAATTCAGGTCTTTCTGACTCCAGGGCTGGTGCTCTATCCACTGCACCACCTAGCTGCCCCCAAATTAGGTTTTCTTAAATGAACAATGCAGAGAACTAGAAGAAAACAATAGAAGTAAAAAGGTAAGTGATCTCTTCAAGAAAATTAGAGATTATATGCAAAAATGGGTATAAAAAAGAAAAATATTAGGAATTAATAGAAGTAGAAGGCATTAAGAAGAGATGGCAAGAATAAATAGAACTATACCAAAAGGATCTTAATAACACCCAAAACCATGAAAGTGTGGTTACTGATCTAGAGCTATGCCTCCAGGAGAATGACATCAAGTAGGCCTTAGGAAGCAATGCTAAAATTTACCAAAAACTAAAAAAACAGCAAAAAAATCAGTGAGGCTAGTGAAGGTGACAAAATTCTAGCTCAAGTATTTAAAATTTTTAAAAATGATGCTGCATTCAATATGTCACAAATTTGGAAAATTCAAACAGTGGCCATTTGATTGGAAAAAAGATAGTTTGAGTCCTAGTCCTAAAGAAGGGCAATGCCAAAGAATGTTCAAATTACCAAATGACTGTTTCACACTATACCTGCAAGCTAGGTTTCAGCAACATGTGAACTAAGAATTAACAGCAGAAGAGAATGATTTTCAGAAGCAGAGGGACTAAAGACCAAATGACCAATATTCACTGTATTATGGGGAAAGCAAGGAAGTTTCAGAAAAAAAAGCCACTCTATCTACTTCTGTTTCATTGACTACACTAAAGTCTTTGTATAGATCACAGCAAAATGTAGAAAGTCCTTAAAGAGATGGGAGTAGCAGATCATCTTACTTGTCTCCTGAAGAACCTGTATGTGGGTCAGGAAGCAATGGTTAGAACTAAACATGGAACAACTGATTGGTTTAAGTTGGGAAAAGGAGTATTCCTAGGCCATATTTTGTTTCTTATTTATTTACCTTATATTCAGAATACATCTTGTAAAATGCTAGGCCAGATTTTGATTCATCTGAATAAAAAGCCAGAAATAAGGTTGCCAGGAGAAATATCAACAATCCCAGATATACACACAATGCCACTCTAATAGCAGAAAGTGAAGAAGAATTAAGAAACCTTTGGAGCTGGCTTGAAGCTTAACATTAAAAAAATAAACTAAGATCATGGCAATTGGTCCCACTACTTTCTGGCACATAAGGGAAAAGAAATGGAAGCAGAATCAAATTTTATATTCATGGGCTCAATGATCATTGCAGATGGTGTCTGCAACCATGTTCTTGAAAGAAAAGCTATGACTAATCTGAATAGCACTAAAAAACAGAGATACCACTTTATCAGCAAAGACCTGTATAGTCAAAGCTATGGTTTTACCAGTAGTAATGTATGGTTGTGAGAACTGGACTTTAAGGAAAACTGAGTGTGGCAGAATCAATGCTTTTGAACTGTGACGCTGAAGAAGGATTTGAGAATCCCTTGGACATCAAGGAAATAATATCAGTGAAATACTCAAAGAAATTAATTCAGGCTATTCATAGGAAGGACAAATTCTGAAGTTGAAGTTTAAATATTTTGGACAAATAATCAGAAGACAGGACTCATTGGAAAAGACCTTGATGTTGGGAAAGATTGAAGGCAAAAGAAGACTGTAACAGCAGAAGAGATGAGATATGGAAGCAATTGAATATGAGCTTGGACAGAATTTGGTATATAGTAGAAGTATATATAGAAGGCCTCCTGTGGGATGGTCCATGGGATCATGAAAAGTGCAACATAGCTGAGTCATTGAATAATAATAAAAATATTATTAGTCTAGGTGAGGTTTTCTAGATTCAAGTTAAATTTCTTCTTTCTATTGATTAGTGGGGAAAGGAAGACCCCAAGTTATACAATGAAGACTTGACTTTCTATCTGTCAAATACATACTATATCTGCTACTCACATAAGTAGAAAAGAAATCTAAGTTGAAAGCAAAGCAGAATCAGATAATTATTTGTTGGAGAATATATATACCAGTGATAGGAACAGAGAGAAGGAGCTCTCCCATTGGGAAGAAGTAACAGCTTAAATAAGAGATTCCCAGATCTCAACCAAGGGAACATTTCCAGAAGTCTCTAGAGGAGCAAGTTGGAGATAGAGGTGTAACTGTGACTATTAGCTTCTCTCATGTCAACTTCTTCCCAGATCTTTTCTCCCTTTCATTAAACTGAAGGTGGGGCCAGCATCATCCATCTTTTCTCTCAAAGTTGTAAACCAGAAGCAGTTGAAGTGATTGCAAAGTCCAAAGAGGCTTGAGACCTGAGGATACTCACAAACCTGAAAAGACTGTTAAGAGATGGAATCTCTGTTCTCTCCAACTCTACCCCATCCCTCACATAGGTGAGGGTCATTGCTATCCACCAATAAAAAGAGAGTCCCATACCCTCAGGCTTTGGTACTTGGGTTGTACCTGTATATGATCAGTTCACAGTTCCTTATACAATTTTCCCCCTTGATCTTATTCATACCTTGAAATATTCGTGTTGTTGATGATTGTTAAATTTACAATAAAAAAGAAAATAAAAAATTCTAAGTTTTAGGATTCTACCAGGTTTCAGGATAAAGTGGAAGGATTAGGGAAAGGAAACAGTTGCTGTGATTAAGGAATAATTGCTCAGGGATCAGCAGAAATCTGGGCAGAAGGGTAAGTTACAGGGCTTTTCTACTCCAATGACAGTTGAAGTTTGTCATATGTAGTATATCTCCTATTGGAGTATAAGATCCTTGAGATTGGAAACTGTCTTGTTTTCTAATTTTTATCTCCATTTCTTAGTACCATGTATATAGAAGGCATTTCATAAATATTTTTTTCATTTATGTACTCATCTACTCCCTCAGTCATTCATTTAAATTAAAAAAAAACAAAAATAACTTCTAAATGTTTCTGGGTCTCCATTTTAACTTAGAAACAGCTCACAGTCACCGTTTAGAAAAAATGTACCTGCTAGGTTAGGAAAATCATTATAAATCTCCTAACAAATGGGTCAACAGTCTTTTCATTCTTGGGCAGAGACATGAATGAACAAATTCTTAAAGAGGTGAGTTTAGTAAGGGGCTATTAAAACTTGGTAGAAGTTCTTCTTTGTATAACTGTATCACCCATTTTTAGGTGAGTGTGTGCTTGATCAAATATGTCCTTAAGATGCTCTTGAAATTCCCAGAGGGAATTTTAATTCAAGTAATGTTTGATGAAAATAGTCCTAGGTTGAAAGCTAGAAAACCTGGTTGTAGCCTTTAGAACTATCTGAAACTGATGACCTTATAGTATATGGTTTTTAGGTTTCTCTTTCCATCCTCAGTACCCTTCATCACAAAGCACTGTTACTATGGATAAATGGTGATGGCCTTATAGTCAGAATAAACTTCAAATTCTGCCTCAAGCACTTAATTATCTATTTGATTCTGAGAAGATTATTCCATCTCTGTTGGGCATGTTTCTCATATGTAAAAAAGAGATGGTTGAATTTGATGACTTCTGTTCAGAAATCCCAATAAGAACTTAGCATGAGGGGTGGCTTGGTGGCACAGTGGATAGAGCACCAGCCCTAGAGTGAGGAATACCTGAGTTCAAATCTGGCCTCAGACACTTAAAAATTGCTTAGCTGTGTGGCCTTGGGCAAGCCACTTAACCTCCATTGCCTTGCAAAAAAAAAAAAAAAGAACTTAGCATGAAAAGCAATTTAGTGGAGTGAATAGGACACTGGACTTGGAGTTGAGAAGAATTTGGTTTGAGCCTTTGAAACTTCCCAACTGTGTGATCCTTATATCACTTAAACATTCTGACATAGTTTCCTTATCTGTAAAATGAATGGTTTGGACTAGATGACTTTTGAGTCATCAATCTCCAAACCTTTGATCTTTGGCTACTCCAGTTGTGTTTGAATTGACTAATGTCTTTCTTAAAATATATTTCTTAGAACTGGATGAAATAACTTTGATCTTAAATGTCTAGAGTAGAGTCCAATGAGAGGTTCACTTTCTTTGTCCTGGAATCTTCCACTTTTATTAATCCATCAGGGGTATATTAGTTTTCTTGGCTTCTACATTATAGCCAGGAAGAAGATGGTCCAGTAGAAAGTGTTGGAAGCAGAATATGCAGGTTCAAATCTTGCCTGTGTGATCTTGGGTAAGCCCACTTTTACTCACTAGTCTTGTTTTCTCATATGTAAAATAAAGATATTGGACCACCTTTCCAGTTCTAAAAACTCTGATGACTAACATTTTAAAGACTCCTCTCATCCCCGGTAGAAATTGTTCTTCATTTCTCCATGTTTATTCTGCTTAAAATGGCTACAATAATAATAAAATACCAATTATTGTGGGAAACATCACATATAACCAAAGAATTCAGGCAACATCTTGAATTTCATTGTAATTGAATTTTTTTTAGGTTTTTGAAAGGGAAATGGGGTTAAAGTGGCTTGCTCAAGACCACACAGCTAGGTAATTATTAAGTGTCTGAGGTCAGATTTGAACTCAGGTACTCCTGAATCCAGGGCTAGTGCTCTATCCACTGCACCACCTAGCCACCCCATTGTAATTGAACTTAACTGGTAACTGCTACCATTTCAACTGCCTTAGGAAGTAGGAAAAAATGATTGATTGGGTGATCATGTGGAAGGGATATTCATCAAATTATACGTCTTGGGCTATGAAGGACTTCAGAGATAATTAAATAAAACCCTTTATTTTACAGTTGAGGATTAATTGATTTGCTCAGGCTTCTACAGACAGTAAATGTCTGAGAAAAATTTGAACTCAGGTCATCCTTATTTTAAGTCCAGGACTTTATTGCGACTGTGCCAGCCAATTTACTTTGGGTTGTATAGGAATTCCTACTCTAAATAGGAGGTTTGACTAGTTGCTCTCCAAATTATCTTCCTGAACTGAGTTTCTAGAATTCTATGATTAGAAAATATTTTATAGATAGTTAAGGGCTAAGCAATAATGGTAGTCACTCGGCTCTTTAGGAGAACTTACTTGAATGCCCCAGTTGAGTGCAAGCGTTAAGGAGAGGATAATACAGCCACTCTTTTGAGTTGAGAAGCTCTTAGCTGATGTGTAAAATCATAGATAGATTCTGGAAATGTCTTTGTTATCATCTTAGGGAAAGTAGTGTCAGGAATAATCTGTTTCTTTTCTCTTCTTGACTGACGAGCTGGAAGTGCCCTAGATAAGGAATCAGAATATCTTATCTTGCTTCTAATCTCAGCTCCCATAGCTCATTAATTAGTCTGAAAATTAATTCACTGGGTGACAGTAGGCAAATTACTTACCCTTCATAGATCTCACTTTTTCCTCATTGGTTAAAAAAAAGATTGTTGTGGGGCAACTAGGTGGCACAGAAGATGGAGTGATAGCCTGAAGTCAGGAAGACCTGAATTCAAATCCAGGCTCAGAAACTTACTAGATGTTTGACCCTGGGCAAGTCCTTGAATCCTGTGTGTCTCAGTTTCCTTAGAGAAAGAATGACAAACCACTTCAGCATCTTTGTCAAGAAAATCCCAAGTGGAATTACAAAGAACTGGAAACAACTGAACAGTAACAACAAAATGGCTAGCATTTACATAGCACTTAAGAGTTTGTAAAATGCTTAGAAATATTATTTCTTTTTATCCTTACAGTAACCCTGTGAGGTAATGTAATATAATAAAGCAGGATATATTATATGATATGGTAAAATCTGATATAATGTGATATATAACATAATAGAATGTAATATTTGGTCATATAATAAATATTATAAGACATGGCATGACATAATATAACATGGTAAAATAGAATATAATAAATATAATATAATATAGCATAATAATTCCATTTATAGGTGTTTAATGACATACCCAAACAGAAAGTATTTGAAATTGAATTTGAACTCAGATCTTCCTGATTCCAGGTCCAGCCACTTACCTGCCTAAACACATGGCAGAGCAGGCCCTAACCAGGGCAACTGAATAAGAAGACAAGAGGTTGTTAGACAAAGTCAGAGTTTCTTAACCTTTTTAAATTTTTTAAAAAACTTTTTACAAGAAGTCTCTGTCTCTGTGTCCCTTAGAATATATGCATCTATATGAATATATTAATATGTAAAATAAACTGCATAGAATTACAAAGAAAGCAAATTACACTGAAATAGTTATCAAAATATTAAAAAAAGACAAATTTGGATACCCCAAATTAAGAACTCTTGAACTAAGCGATATCTAAAGCCTCTGGGAATAGTAGCATTTTAGGATTCTACAGACTCCTACCCTCAAAGGGTTGGGGTTTTGCTAGATCTTATAATTACTTCCTTTGTATGTTGTGACTATCTGTGGCATCTCATCAACTCATCTGCCTCCCCTGCATGAACTTTACCTTAGGTTTGAATATCCTCTATGACTGTCTCTAAGGTCTCTAGATCTGTAGAGTGCTAACCTTATATTCCAAAGAGGAGTTCGGTTTCTGTGGACTGACTTGACTTAATTGTCTTTAGTTCATGGGACATTGATCTAAAGCAGAGGTTCTCAACTTGGAGTCTATGTTCTTTCTTTTTTGTTGCTGTTAACTATATTTTAATGTAATTTGTTTCTTTTGCAATACTAAATATTTTGTGCATTTAAAAATATTGTTATGAGAGGGCAAGTTTCCACAAACTTCGTTAGACTGTCAAAGGGGCATGACACATACCTTCCCTTTTAGACTAATTTGGTTATTTGATCCTCAGAATAATCCTATTAAGTAGGGCAGTATTATTATTATTATTATTATTATTATTACTGTTCTTAGAACTTAGGAAAGTGAGGCCCAGAGACATTAAGAAATATGAACAGGGTTGCACAGCTAGGTAGAGACAAGTATAATGTTAGAATTCAGTTTACTTAACTGATATTTTGGGGCCTTCCCCACCATACCACATTGATTTTCACTAGGACTCTACCTTCTGAGACCATTCCATTTCCTTGCTTCTTTCTCCAGTTCCAAATCTTCATTATGTGACTTTGCAATTTGTTGTTGTCGTCAGAGGATCTGGGTTCAGATCTTTCCTTATGTGTAATATCAGCGCGGTCTTGGGTCAAATACTCACTTAACCTCAGTTTTCTCATTTGTAAGATGGAGGGTCATGGACAAGATGGACTTGGAAGCTTTCTAGCTATAGATCAATGTTCATATGATTCTACAATACTATTATCCCAGACATCTATGACTCTATAGGACTCAGACCACCAAGAGGTAAGGAGTCTGTATCTCCCCAGCTACCTTGTGTCCTAGGGCCAGGGAGGGGGCATGGTGGAATGAAAAGAATCCTAAGTAGCCAGTGGAAGAGAAAAATGTTCTAGTCATATTCTGTCATCCACTAGCTGTGTGACCCTGAACAAATCCTAAACTTTCTGGGCCTCAGTTTCTTCTGCTATAAAATGAAATGGTTAGATTTGATGTTCTACAAGAGACCCTTCCAATTCCCAACATTCGTTCATTCTTTGGTGCTGGATTGTGTCTGGGGCAAAAAATCACTCTAGGGAGGGCATGAAATGATAAATCTTCTCCCTCTTTTCTCAAATGGGAGCCTATTTCCAGAAATGATACAATCAATAAACTCTATGACCCTTATCTGTAACAACTATCAGTTAAAGAAGCGGGAATCCTTGTAAGGGTTAATTGATCAGCTAAGTAATTTTTTAAGAAAATGCAATATGACAAGTGTTCTGCTAACCCTATGTTACTTTTTTTTGAGAAAACAGTTCACAGCAGTATGATTAGAGGGGAGAATGGAGGAAAACAGATATCAAGATGGTCCTGGCCAGTGTGACAGCCCCAAATTCAAGACAATCCGTACCAATAGTCATCTGCTTTGTTGGGGGATGGGGTGGGAAAGAAGGCAAAGAGGTCCTTGGTCTTGGCAACATACTGCTAGACAGACTTCATTCATACAGGGATAACTTTCAATAAAGGGAATGAACAAAGAAATTTCACAACTTTCAGATCCATCTCCTCTCTATTTACATAACTGCCATCTCAGTTTGTTCCATCACCCCCTTTCTCTTAGATTACTACAATGGCTTCTAATTAGGTTCCTTTCCCCAAATCTCTTACCATTCCAGACCATTCTGCACATTACTGCCATAGTAATTTTGCATAATTTGTGACCTCCCACCTCAATCAATTCTACTGACTTTCTATGGCTTCTAGAATAAAATGTAAACTCTTGTTTTGCTTTCAAAGCTTTATAGTCTCATTAGAAATGATTTCCCCTCCCTTAATTGGTCATCCAGCTAACCTGACCTTCTTTGTTACTTCCCTTTCATTTCCTACCTTTACACCTTTGTGTTGATCACCCCTCCTCTCCAGGAAGTTCATGTGTTAAGTTCAGCCCTTAAGCAGCAAAGAAACCAAGGGTTGATGATATTCTGCATAGAAGGTCTATACTGAGCCCAGAAGGAGAGGGGGGCAGCTCTCATGTGTGGGCTTAATCCAAATCAAATAAAGACCTGAAAAATAAAGCAGAGAAAGTTACCATCTGAGGGTAAAAGAGGCAAACTTTAGACAGTAGAGGAAAATCATAGGTCACAATATAACCAATTCTCTGTTTCCCTCAGTTGAACTCGGGTCCTGTCCCAGAAGCCTCATTTTACTCCTCCCACTCTCCAGCTGAATTTGCTTCAGATGCTAGAATTCTCATTTATGGCTCTATTTATGAGTTCTAGCAATATATTTTAAGATCCAAAATGTTCTGCTGATAAAGTGGTTTGGGAAACACTGTTGTAGGTTGCTTTTTTGAAGAAGTACCATGTCTTTAAATGAGTTGGTAACAAGGCAGTTTGCATGTTATTCTTAGCATTTATTAAGTTTTGAAAAAACTTAGTTGAGGCTCCCTAGATCCCATTCTTGGCTTGGGGTAATATACTCTAAGCTATTTCAAAGCAAGGAAATAGTCATCTGATGATTCAAGGAGTCTGTGGGCTTGGATTCCCAGCCTCTGATGCTCAGCTCCGAGACTGAAATGGGGGGCTGAAGTAAGTTCTCTTCCCCTTCTTCCCCCTTCCTGACACCGCCACCCCAATTTCTGCTTCTTCTGTTGTCCTTTCCTACTCTACAGACCACTATTGGTTGACTGGGAAATCTGGTTACTTGATCAGCCAGGTAATTTTTTTAAGTAACTGCTATATGCTGCTAAGCCCATGTTACTCTTTCTGAGAAAACAGTTCACAACTGCTCATTTTTGCCCCTTTGTGTTTGTTTCCTTTCAAGCTAGCCAACCCTTTTAGCTTAACCCCCCAATTCTCTCTTTGACTGTCTCCTGCCAGATCATTTTTACCATCCTCATCCCGTGGAACAAGACTAAGTATCTTGTGAGTGATGCTGCCATCTAGTGGCTAATTATTTAATAATTGGAGCTAGTCCACTCAGTCATGTTTGAGAGAATGAATGAATGAAAGGAGTATTTATTTAGTGATTTCTCTTTGTCAACCACTTTGCTAAGTAATAAGTATGCCAAAACTAAAGAGAAAACAGTTGCTTATTTCAAGGAATTTGTAATCAAATAGGGCAAAATATCTCAAATAATATTTGATCTTATTTTTGAAGAAAATCATGACATCAGGGAGGTGTTACCATGACAAGCATATGAATTGGATTTGAATTAGGGGGTGCTGTACTAAGTCACCAGATTACTTTCTCTTCCAGAGCCATCTGGTTTCAGTGATGAATTAGGATGAATGGAGATGCCCTGGATGCATGGCAGTCAAAGTTAAGTGACTTACCCAATATCACACAGTAATTGTCTGAGGCACATTTGAACTCAGGTCCTCCTGACTTCAAGGTTAGTGCTCTTTCCTTTGCACCATTTCATAGAGGGAGGAGTTATAGAGCTTAGTTATAGAGATGGGTGAGTGAAGCCATGGAAGAGTAGATCCAACCACCCTTTTGAATAGTAATGGAAGTACTGATTCAATTGTGGCTCTGGAACTGGAAAGGGATGGGGGATAGAGTGTGGAGGAGAAAAAAATGCTCATTTGGACCCAAGCAGTCCTGACTCCAGGTCTAGTACTAAATCTAATTCACTTCATTTTCCCTAGAACTATGAGTTCTACGAGGAAGACCCAAGTTCAAATTCAGCTTCAGAAACTTAACTGGTTTGAGAGCATGTGGCAAGGTGTTAAGTGAGAAATTGTTAAAAAATCAAACGATGTATGGCCTAGGTGTAGACGATCACAGGTGACATTCCCCAGCTATGATTCTGCTCTGACTGGTGGGAGAAAAATTCCATTGAAGTTTAACATGGCTGCTTTAAGGAATATTTCAAACTGTGAATCTGAACTCGTGTGGTATGGGTGTAGTACCTGATATGGCATCTGTATCCAGAAATCTGCTGAAGCCACCTTAAGCTGTCTTATTAGGCCTGATTGTTAAATTTTCAGTATGAACATTTATGCCTCAGAGTCCAGCAGACTCTTCAAATCAGGGTTCAATTTATTGTTTCATTGATTAGACTTAGGAAAGTGATGTAAAAATGTTATTAATACAGATCAGATTTAAAAATGTCTTTCACACTTTCTATTTTTGAGAACCAGGGTGTTAAACAGCTCCTAGCACATATTTGTTTATGTTCATCTTATCTCTCTAGGCCAATTTGCTCTGCCCAATACATATATATATATATATATATATATATATATATATATATATGTATATATATTCTTTCTGGAAGGTCTGGAATTATCCCAGATGATAGGTTGTTCATTGCTTTAGCCCAGGGGCCTTTAGCTCAAATTCTTAGGGTGCTAAGGGTAAATTTGGTGTTTGGGAACACACTTCTTTTTATCATCCTAGGGCCCACACTCTCAATGACATACTTCTATCTACATAAAGCATTCACAGTGACATTATTAATTCTTATTTATAAAACAAGTCAAAAGTAATAATAAGGGACAGTATGATATATATTAGTATACATACATATATATATATATATGGGTAAATTTGGAGTCAAAGAACTTGGGTTTATATCTTACTCTGTTCTTTGGACAAGTCACCTTTATTTCACTGGTCTTTAATTTTCTCAACTATTGAGGAGTTGAAACTAAGTGATCCTTTCTAGATCTAGAGTTAATCTGAGAATTGAAAAATATACTGAATCAGTTCTATGAAACTGAACTAGAAACAAGTCTCTACTGTTGCCACATTATTGACATTGAAAACCATATGATCATCCCAATTTCCCTGTTTCTCTCTCAATCATATTTTCATCAGGCAAGAGTCTGACACTTCTAATAAATCATCAGTTGGGCCAGATGTAGACTTTGTTCTAAAGTGTCCCTATTATCTTGGTCTTTGAGCCAGATAGAATGTTCACCAGGGGCCAGTTAGAAGAGGGAGGGGGAAAAAAGAGTCAATTTGGGAGGAATGTCTGACCCAGGAGAGGATTTCAGATTAGGAAAAGTGTTCTCAGATATATAACCTTCTGACCCTGGAGTTAGCAGAGGTCAGACATCCTGGGACAATAAAGTGGAAAAGTCAATTTTATCAGTTAAGACAAAACTAACCATATAAACAAGCAAATTTTCTTTAGAAAATACAAAAGGACACAAGTGTCTGTAAAGAGGCCTGGCCAAGCACAGTTCTAAAGGGCATACTCAATGTGCAGAGTTGATGCAATTCCTATGTTTACCTTGGAACGTGTTAAAACAGTGTATAATATGGTAAAAATATAGACTCAATTGACTGTTATTATGAAACTGAGATGCATTCAAAAGGTACTAATCAGTCAAAGAAAACCTCTTTCTCTTTCCCACCTAACTGTGATAGACTGTTAAGTTCTGCTTATCTGGGTCCAATATATGGCCTCTGTTATTTAATTCTTTGTGCTAGTTTTCAGGTGAAGAAATATTACCTTGTGAGCTTCAGAATATTGGAGTGGTAAACTAACAAAGGTCTGGGAGCCAGAGTCTGCCAAATTTTGTGGTTAACCAAGTTAATGTGAGGGAAGTCCCAAGTATTCTATTTAGTCTAATTTAGTGTGGTGATTAAAAAGGTTTGAGAGATATAATTTCTAGGTAATTTAATCATTTTATTAATAATGACAGTATGATCATTTGGTCATTCTCTCTAAGA
The DNA here is from genome assembly GCF_037893015.1 of Macrotis lagotis. Taxonomy (NCBI): domain Eukaryota; kingdom Metazoa; phylum Chordata; class Mammalia; order Peramelemorphia; family Peramelidae; genus Macrotis; species Macrotis lagotis. The sequence goes on from NC_133661.1 coordinate 197,834,253, forward strand.
CCAAAGAAAATCATGTCAGCTTTCAAAGTGTAGGTGTTCCCCAGTTTGGGAACCAACCCTAATTGGGTAAAAATTATTTAGAAAATGAGTATTAAAATGAGGGGCTGGGAGTGACATCATGTCACCCTTTGGCAGAGAGACTATCTCTATACCTAGAAAACTTCAGCTTTGGGCAAATTAGGCAAAAGGGCTTATCTCCACCCAATCTAGACAAAAGGGGTGGTCTCCATCCAAGCTAGATTGAATGGACTAGAGATTAGACTAGAGATTCCTTGTAAGGTTGGGTTGGGTCAGATGAGTTTTATCAACCTTGAGAATTGAGGTCTTGAAAATAGAAAAAGGGAGAACTCTGAATCTTTATAAATCATTAGTTATCAATAATCATTCCTCTCTTTAGATAGCATTAGAGAATGATCCTTTACCATTTTTGCTGAGTATTCCTGGAACCTGGAGGAGGAGATTTCACTAGTTTTGCTCTGAAAGTCCTACCTTATCAGTAAGACTGTGACTTGGTTGAGGATCTCCAGAGTTTATAAAAGTAGGTAGATGCATTGTGTTGCTAGAAGAGGGAAAGAACTTTGAAGTCAAGGCTATTAAAATATTCTAAACAAAGTGGACAAGCACCAAGGTTAGTTCATGAAGGTCAAAGTCAAGATGAACAAACTTTTGGAGGTAAGATATAGAAAGTTTTTTGTTATTCAGAAAGCAAGGGGATAACATGAGGACCAATGTATTTTGTGGATCCCTGGTGAGAGCAGGGGTTTTTAATTTGGAATCCATAATCTGGTGAAAATTTCAGGAGACTTACAAATTTAGATTAGAAAAAATGACCACTTTATAGTTAGGTCCCAAATAATGTGAATAATGAAACCTTTGAAATGGTCACATTATTCAAATTTACACTGTATGCATCTATTGGACTGGAACCATTTACTTTATTTTACATATTTGTAACTATATCATGGGAATTGGAATACACATAAACTCTTGGGGGATTCGTTATTCCCCTTAATTGTGACTTATCTATTTCAATATATCTGGTATCCTTTATAATCCTATGTATTATATTTTGTGCTTTTAAAAACACTATTCTGAGAAGGGGGCCCTTAAGTTTCACCAGACAGTGAAAGGGGTCATGTCATAAAAAACTTAAGAATCTATGACTTAGGTTGATAAGAGAGATTAATTGCAGGACCTGATGAGAAGGATTTCTGTTTTATTTTAATTTTGAGAGAAGGGTAAGAATGGTGAGAAAACCAGGCTATGCCTTTTAAATGGGAAAGCTCAAATTAAGCAAACTGTTTCTGTAAGGACTAAGACTCCTAACAGCTTTGCCAAATGGAATCTATTATTGAAACACTTAGCATGCATGCTTTAACATCTGTATCAGACCAGATTGGTCTAGATAATCTCAGACAAAATAAGGAGGAAGCAGAATCAGTCTGCAGAAGAATTACATCTGAATCCCTTGTAAGTGGGAATTAACTGTTGAAATCTCCTTAAACTTAAAGATTTCTCCTTTTACTTGTTATTTAAACCCCTTTGTATGTCTCTCTATAGCGATCAAAATAAAAACAGTTTAAAATATCTCCAAGGGGGTTATATTTTGTTTTCAGAGAGTGTCAGAATATAGAAATAAAAAAACCCTTTATTTTATTCCACTAGCAAAGCTGAAGAGCTAGGGAACCTAGGTTCCAGGAAGACAGATAGTGACCTCTAGAACATAGAGCAGTGTCCCATGAACCAGAGCTAGGGTTTAACAATAATGTCAACACCAATATAGAATTTTAAAGTTTACAAAGGGCTTTATATATATTATTTCATTTGTGCCTCACCTGGGAGGTAAGTACTATATCACCATCATTATTCTTGTTTTTGCTGTTATTCCCAATTTGAAGATTAGAAAAATGTGACTCAAGGTGAATAAGTCACCAAGCTAATAAATTTCAGGGGCTCATTTGAATCCAAGTGGTCCTGACTCCAAATCCTATATTGTTTCCAATTTACTTCATTTCACTTAAAGCACTGAATTGGAAGTGAGGAAGACCTGAGTTCAAATGTAACACAATTAGCTGTAAAGTTGTATGACTCTGGACAAGTCATTGTGACTTAGTTTCCTCATCTCTTACAATGAGGATAATAAGACCTACCTCCCAAGATTGTTTTAAGGATAAAATGAAATATTTGTAAAGTACTTTACCCACCTTAAAATGGTATATAAATATTATTATTATTTTGTAATTATTATTTTCACATGTTTGTGGGGGGGGAGTTGGAAAACAACCTACATGTAGAATATATATAATACACAAAGCATATACATTATGCCAAACTGATTATAACTTATTATTTTGGTTGATAGAACAAAGGAATTCACAGAGTATATTGGGCTATTGGCTTCACACTTACCTTGAAGCAATGGCTTGAGTCAAACTGACTTAGATACAAAAAGCAGAATGAACTATAGAAATTCAGTGGGACCTCAAACTAAAATATTATTATAAAATTAACAAAACCTGATGTAATTCTAAAAAGTTTTTTTTAAATATACAGTATTTTTGAGCCTAGATAATGTTTCCCCCCCAGCCACTGAATAATCACCAATTTATGGAATTCTTCTTTAAGCTGTTGGGAGGACATTCAAGGAATAAGATATGGTTCTTGTCCTCAAGAAGCTTATAATTAACTTATGGAGATAAATATTAACATAGAAAAATAGTTAATAGTACAAAGAAAGAAATTAAAAGATTACTAGAAATACTAGACAGGAAATTAATCATCTAAAAAGGAAATGCAAGAAACTGTCTAAATTTGGCACTAATCTAAATAATAATAATACTTTTCAGAAATTTAATGAAGATGAATGAAAAGTCTCTGCAACAGGGTGTCAGCATTTATTTGGGTAAATAGGTTTTCCATGGTGATTTTCTAGAATGCTTTTTTGCTACTTGTGGTTCTGTTCTGTTGTTTGTCCTTTGCTCTCAAAGAGGATCAATGACATACCAAGGTTATGTCTTGAATTCTGTGAGAATTGGATTTAAATGAAGCAGAGTATTGTCCTGTGCATCATTATCCCCAGATTTTTAATTTGGTCTCGTGGTCACATTGCTGTGCTCTCTACCTTCCCACAATGACATACCTCTGTCTCCTCTTGAGGTTTGGTGGGGAAAGGGTATCAGATACCAGGAACTGTGCCTCAGACTCATGGACCAGACTCTAGGAAGAATATCCTTTTTCTACCAGAATTATATTCTTAGGAGACTAACTTTTGGGCTGCTACCTCTTTCCTTCTCCATTCCCTTCATCATTTCAACTGAATTTACCATAGTAGAATGAATTTCTGTTCATGACATCTTTTTTACTGAAGAAAAATGACATTTTTCCCCTATAAGAAAATCTCATAAATATGAAGTGATATAAAAGTAAAATTAGCAGAACAAGGACAGGGTTCTCATCAGCTCCGACTATCCAGGAACAGGGACTAGATTTGTGATTCTATTAGTAAAGAGAAGTACCAAGTGAGGAAATTTCCTCCTACAAATACAAGTTGGTTCTGTCTTTGAAACTTTTGGTCTGAGAGAGTTGCTTAAGTTACTGAGAGATTAAATGTTTTGGCCAGAGTCACATAGTATGTGGATTTGAACCTGGGTCTTTTATGACTTCAGGGTCTCTAGCCACCAGGACATATGGCTTCCCATAACTATTCATTGGAATAGAAAACAAAGTTAGAAGTCCAAAAACCTATTTGAAATGGGACATAGATTCAATGTATTTCTTCTTTGTGGGTTTTTGCAATTTTGTTTGGTTCTTTTCTCTTAAATACTATGGGTGTTAGGTAGATTATATTCTTTTGCTTATTTATATTCATGGATGGTTATAAATTTTATAATTAAAAATATACCTTATGAACTTTCTCCTCTAATATCAAAAACTATTGAACCCAAATGAAGCCAGGACATCATCATCCTTTGGGGATGAATATTTTCTTAATTGTAAATCAATTTAATTTAATTTGCATCTTTTGAATTCACCTTGAATTTAAAATAAATGACAGTAGTATTATTTTAAATGTGTCTTTGAGCAAATAAGTCATTTTGATTTTTGTAAATAGTCAAAATTAACTATAAAGGATATATGAAGAAAGACTCTATCTGTATCCAGAAAAAGAACCGAAAAATAGAAGTATATATAGAATAATTTTACACATATATCTATTTGAATCTAATAATAGCCATCTCTAGTGTAGGGCAGGGTGAAGAAAAATAAGAAATTTGCATGATAACTTTATTTTATATTTAAAAAGAATAACAAAGTTGTACACAAATTTGCAGTTAAGTGCAATCATCTTTTTTTATTATTCTATGTTGTGGAAACAATTATTCCATAAATTAAAAAATATATATCACAGAGAGGACAATGGAGAAATACGTGATGTGTATATTAACAAGCTTCAACATAAAATCAATGAAAAACTCTGAAGAATAGTAAGCAGAGATATCGATCAAGGAACTGTATGTGGACTGGGTTGATCATATATTGAGTTTGGGAAATGACAGATGAGCAACCAGAACATTCTCTTCCGACTCATGTAATTTGAGGAGCATATGAAGACCTCTGCTACCTTGGGTGAACTTTCTGGGGTGAAAATATGGGAAGATGTGGTCAAGAGTCTTATGGGTATGGTTGGCTTGTGATTTGTGTTGTTAGAGTGAACTTCCAAATTAATAAAATCATCTGTCCATTTGGGTAGTAAGTACATTTTATTGATGTCTATTGTTTTAATATTATAGACATTGCCAGATGTTATTCCCTTCCTCCTTCATCAAAAGGAAAGGGTTACTTTTTCATCTCTTCTCTGAGACTAAGCTTGATCATCATAATTATTCAATGTTTGGATTCGTTTTAGTTTTCTTTTCATTAACATTATTGTCATCATTGTGTATATCTTTCTCCTGGTTGAACCAAGGTTTCATGTGGTTATAGGATCTGCTAAAGTCAGTCATCCCATTTGTGCCTTCAAATTACCCTCATGCTAGTTACATGAGCAATCATAATACGCCTCTTCTTTCCAATTTTCTTTAAAACTTGGCTTTGCTGTTTCTTGTGTAGGGATCATAAAATCTGAAGGCAGAGAATATAAGAGGGTGGCACATAATTGCTATTAATCATCAATTGTTCCCTTTTGAAGGAAAGGATTTTTTTCCTTTTCTATTCTCTAGGAAAGCATTCCTACTGAGAGGAAGGCTGGTTCCTAATTAAAGATGTGATTTCCATGGTTCCCCTGCTGTTGAGCCTTCATTCTACTGCTGAACTGCCTAGCTTTGACTTTAAAGTGGGTGGAGAGCTTGACTCTGACAAATTGTTAAGAGAAAATGTTATTTATTCATGATTTAGATGTGTGTGTGTGTGTGTGTGTGTGTGTGTGTGTGTGTGTGTGAGAGAGAGAGAGAGAGAGAGAGAGAGAGAGAGAGAGAGAGAGAGAGAGAGAGAGAGAGAGAGAGATTGATTTAAGGAGTAACATATATATTTCTTAATTGAAGGAATTGTTTCTTTTTGCTTCTTATAAAAAATACATATATTTATAATATGACCCATAAAGGGGGAAATGCTATAAGATACTAAAAATATTTTTAATCTCCCTATGTCATAATTATGAGATCTTTTGGGAAATTTTAATAATGTTTTGCCCTGGGATGCAGAAGAATGTTATTCCATGATATTGGAATGATTGGGTGATTTAGTGGGAAGAACACAGAACTGAGAGAGCAAGGAGGCACAACCATGATAGAGTAAGATTTTGGTCCTGGCTTTCCTAGGAATTCATTATGTGATTTCTTTCAAAATTCAGCTTAGATCTCACCTTGTCCAGCAGAACTTTTAAGTTGCTCCAGCTCTTTCTCCTTTGAGATTGTCTTCCATTTATTCTGTTGCAGCCTTGTACACATATCTCCTCTTTAGTGGAGAGACTTTTCTTTGTTTCTCTACCACTTAGCTGAGTGGCAAACAGTAATGCTTATTGATTTGAATTGCTTTGATTCTAGAAATCACTTTCCTCATCTGTAAAATGAGGAATTTGGACTAAATGATCTCTAAGACAGAATTGTAACAGGGTCAGTGGAAGTTTGCCCTAAGGAAGAAAATTTAGAGAGTATCATTGCAGAGATATAATTTCCTCCCTATTCACTTGAATTTCAGCAGAAAGGGTGGCTTCATCCTGGAACACAATAGATCTAATCCAAGACAAAGGCATTGGTGATGCCATGCCATGCATGTGAATTGGATTCCAAGGGGGTGCTGTGCTAAATCACTAGTCTCATTTTCTCCTCCAGAGCCATCTGGACCCAGTAGCCATATATGAATCAGAATAATTGGAAATGGCCCTGGAAGTGAGGTAATTGTAGTTTCATGATTTGTCTAAAGTCATAGAGTAAGTGTCTGAGGTTAGAACTGAACTCAGGTCCTCCTGACACCAAGTTGGTGCTCTATCCACTGTACCACCTAGAATAGCAAGTAAATGAAAAGACTATCTCTTTCCCATTCCTGTAGAGATTTTAGAGTGATTGTGGGAAAATGAACATATATGGCTCAGATGACTCCTATTTTTAGAGCAGTGGTAACACTGCAATTCCCTTCTACCTCAGTAGTTGCTACTTGTTGATTTGAGAAAGAACTATTAATGCCATCTGATAAACTCCCTTTGCTGTGTTGCTTTCTGCCAGTGCTCCACTGAGATGGTGGATAGTCAACTAGGTAGCACAGTGGATAGAGCACCAGCCCTGGAGTCAGTGGACCTGAGTTCAAATTTGGCCTTAGACTCTTTATTCTAACTAGTCATGTAACCTCGGGCAATTCACTTAATCCCTATTGCCTCACATCCAGGGCCATCTGCAGTCTTCCTGATTCATATCTATCCACCAGACCCAGATGGTTCTGGAGGAGAAAGTGAGTTTGGTGACTTTGCACAGCACCTCCTCCCTCAAATCCAATTCATGTGAGTGTCATGGTATCACCTCCCTGATGTCATGGTCTTCTTCAAGAATGAAGAACAAACATCAGCAACCACAAAGTATCACCTGCTGATTCTTTGCTAAAGAACTGCTACCATATTGCCTCACTCTGAGGGAGCTTTGGCATCTTCCTGGGAGTTGAGCCCATAACCTCAGGGTCATTTTCAATTATTTTTGTCAGTCATATGAAGATCACAAGAAGCTAGAGTAAGGGTGCCTTAGGTCAATTGGTCTTTTGACTTCTTTGATTCCCCTTTAGCATCAACTACCCCAAAGTCTGACCAACATATGTGTTAGGTTGAATAAATTCCTTACAATTCCCATTATGCCCTAGCAGTGAATACTGTTTCTATGCACATTGCACTGTAGTTATACTTAGGAAGATTTTAGGGGGCACTTTCATGGGTAGATTGGGGATTCTATAAGGGCATGACTTTACTTCTACAATTTATTTTTTGGATATTAGTTGGGGAGGGAGAGTAGCTAGAAATATACATGAATCAAGCAATGAAGCACATGAGTAGGGACATTCATATGAACAGAGCAACTTACAACTCGGAATGGCAAGTCCAAAAGCAAATAGTCTTAAATGTGGGATCTGCTGATCTTCCCAGTTCTGTTCTCTCCTCTGGTTGCTGATGTAGCATTTTACTCATTGATTCCTTTGATCTCTTTAAGGAACTGTCTGCATCATATTATCACCTGCTGGGTTTGACCACTACTCGTCTGAGTATCTCCATTCTTCTGGTGAAAGGAGCCATTTCTTTGGTATTCTCAGACTATTGAAGTTATTTAAATTATTGAAGCAAAAAAGTCTTTTTTTTTAAGAATAGCTTTTTCATTGTCTACATATATTTTAAAAGTACAATCCTTTAATGTAATATGGTATTAGCCCTAATACATTTGTAAATAATTTTACTAAAAAAGTAAAAACATATAAAATGCTATGATTATCAATGTATGAAATTATTAAATTTTAAAGCATCTTGACATAATCATGTATAACTATGTACAAAACATACATAAATTTCAATTTAAAACATATAAAAGATTTACTTTCAAATTACACAAACAAATAGTCTTAATGGGATCTACAGATCTTCTTGGGAGGTTATTCCATAACCTCAGAACCATTTTTAGCTATTTTTGTTAGTCAGATGCATGACTGACATGTTCTCTTGACTGGATCCTGATTATAGTACTTTATTCTTTCTGTGAAAAAGATATCCTTTAAGCCTGGGATTAGCAAAGCCATTTAGTCTAATCTCTAACTTTGAAGTGTTTCTCTCTTTCAAGCCATAAAGGGCAAGTAAAAAAGAAATACAAGTTAGTTTCTGAGACCTTTCCAACTTCTATGTGAAGCTAGAGATGGCACTAGGATCTAAGACAGCCCTTTCTTAGTTGATATTACATCAAAGGACTTGGTTTTCTCCAACTTCTCACAGCATCAGAGATTTCCTCCAATAGATCCACTTCCCTCATTAATTGCAGAGTTTATCTCTCTCTAGTCAGTTTGTCTCAGACCTAAGTGACTTCTATCATATTTTGTTTCCATTTTATTTCTATGTAAACTCTTTTTTTTAAAGTTCTTTTGATTTCTGTCTTTTGGTTAATGTATATACTTGCTAATATTGGTCTCTCTCCTCATTCCTCTGTCTCTCATGTTTCTCCTTCAAATTAGGGCTTCCCCAGAAATCTACATTTTTTTTTTTGTCAGAAATGACACAGTCAATATGAAATTGTCTCATAGTCCCAAAACATTTCTTTTTGTTTTTTGTTTTTAGGTTTTTGCAAGGCAAATGGGGTTAAGTGGCTTGCCCAAGGCCACTCAGCTAGGTAATTATTAAGTGTCTGAGACCAGATTTGAACCCAGGCACTCCTGACTCCAAGGCTGGTGCTTTATCCACTATGCCACCTAGCTGCCCCCCAAAACATTTCTAATTATAAATTTCATAGTCTTAAAAACAGAGGTAAAGTAGCTGTTGGGAAACAATGCATTGTAGTCATTTCTACCATCAGTCAGTACTTTTGTCTTTGAGGGGAGCAACTTTCAATTAAGTTCTCTCAGAACTGCATTTCTCTTCAAAATTGCTTTCCTTGTGCTTTCCCCACAGGAATGTCCTTTTTCCTGACCTTTTTAGTAAATGAAATGTCTACATAATGAAGGGAAACTTACACACACAGGATAGTTATAGTTATGTAAACCTCTTAAATTTAAATGTATAAGTGAATGAAGACCAGTAATCTCCATATATACAGTAGGGCCATTTTCTTCAGGATCTCAAATTCTCTAGTAATATTAAATCAGTTTTCTATTCCCTCTCTGCCTCTCTTTTTCTTCATTGTAGGCAGGTCACAAGTATCAAGAAGTTACGTTTTCCCTGGTTGTTTTCAGCTGGCAAGGTGTTTGTTCAGGTCTTTTATTCTCCAAATCTTTGTTATTGGATAAGTTTCCAGATGATATGATATAGTAACTTGGGACACTTTCCTCAAAGCAATACCAGGCAGTCACTTGTAGATAACAATTGATCCCATCTTCTGTTGGTTCAACTATGACCACAAAAGTCCTACTAATTTCTGTATTTGTACATGACCTTCACCTTTGTGGAACTTTGACTTGTCCTTGCAAATATTCACATGGTAAATCTAGCATCCATAATGGCAAAAGATCTTCTAAGACTTTGACTTCATCAGGTCTCTTTTCTTTCTCCTTCAAAAGTCCCCATCATGTCCCAACTCTGACATCTCTGCTGTTTGGTCTATTTCCCCTTCAAAGGCAATGAATATCAGAATGCAAACCAGGAAGAAAGATGAAGCTAGTACAGGATCTCAAGTTATTTGCTTGCCTATTACATTCATCTCTGTACATTTTTTCTGATCCTTGTATAGAATAATAGGATCAGTGAATTAGCAGGTTTATTATTCCATAGTCCTCCTGAAATGAGCTCTCATCTTTTAGTTTTATCCTTGTTATCTTCAAGGGAAAGAATGGAGTATTATTTAGGTTATTGTTCAGTTGTGTCTGACTTTTAACATTTGGGAGTTTCTTGGCAAAGATACTGAAGTGATTTTCCATTTCTTTCTCTAATTCATCTGACAGATTAAAAAGAAACAGAGGAAAAACAGGGTTAAGCAACTTGTCCAAGGTCACATGGCTAGCAAGTATCATAAGTAAGATTTGAACTCATGAAGATGAACCTTTCTGATTCCAAGCTCCATGTTCTATCCACCTAGGTGGTCAACTCCCTAATTTTAGAGAAGAGGAAATTAACATGCATAGAAATGAGGCAGAAAGTGGCAGTACTGGGATTTGAACCACATTGCTTTTACTTCAAATCCAAGACTCTTTCTCTAGTAGTAATTTAGGACCTTCTCTAACACTGTGACAAGTTTCCAAATGCTTATAACAAATTGACTCTCTGGTGATCTTTCACAAATCAATATTTTTTCTTCTTATCTCAAAAATGTCATTTCACTAAAAGAGATGTAAGTATCTTAGGACTCTGCAGTGATTTGTCTGTACTGAGCTAGGTTTTGATTTTCTGATTTAAGAGGCACTGAAGCAATAGTTAGACTAGACTTTCCCAGCAGATGGCTCTGTGGACCATCTTTTCCCAGACTTTCAGCATCACCAATGTTTGCCAAAAACGGACTTGGAAACATTGAGATGTTTTTCCAACTGAGACTCACACACATTAGTTAAATTTTTCAGGAAAAATAGAAAGTTTAAAAAGAGAATTAAATTTTTAACCAGTGATGACAGAACTCAAGGTTACAGGACCAGAATTTCAAACAGAACTTGAATTTAGGACTGGGAGTTGGGGGGCAATGAATGTTTTAAGTGTGTTTACTCACAACTTCCTGTTTGTAAGAAAAAGAGGTCAGGGAAGGCTTTTGAGCAAACTGAAAACCAATCCAAGACTCCCTGCTGCCTCAAGAGAAGCAGGCAATGGTGATTAAAAAGCAAACAGATTAGGAAAATACAGATTGTTTTTCTGTATTATAGATTTAAATTCATATTTGGATTTTAGCAAGAGAATCCAGGACAAAATATGCCCACTGTTTATAAAAAAATAGCTGAAGAAAGCAAGATTTGATGCCAAGGACTATCTGAATTTTCTAGTTCAATTTGTAACTGCTTATGCTTGCTCTCTTCAAGCCTGCTGAAATTATGCTGAAAGACTGTAGGGTCTGGTTCTTATTTATCTATTAGACTCTTCTGCTTGTAAACACAGTAAAAATGAGGCCTAGTAGAATGGACTTTCTTTGCATATTTCCATGAAAAGAATTTGATGATGACCTTGAAAATTTACCACAGGCCTTTGTAAGGCATAGGACATTATTTTCCCTGAGGAATGTAGGAGTGGGGCTGGGACATTATTTCTAAAGGCTATTTCTATCTATTTCTTTGGTCTGGGTCACTTAAGATTAGTAGGTTAGCATATGGATTTGACGGGGTCAAGGCCAAAGGTTTGATCCAACTAGAGATCAGTTGGCTCTGCAGGTCTTCTCCATAGCTCCAACCTGATCAACTTTCTCAGATTTCTCACTGGTCATAAAAGCAAGCAAGCATGTGAATGGTTCAGTGGCTATAACTGGTAATTAATATATATTTGCAGTGATATTCTCTCTCTCTCTCTCTCTCTCTCTCTCTCTCTCTCTCTCTCTCTCTCTCTCCATTTTTAGGAGGGAGAAAGGAGGGAGGTCCAGATCTACAGAGAATTTTCTGAGGTATGGCATGGGTAAATGACCTGCCCATGCTCACACAGCAGATATGTGTCAGAAAAAGACCTTGAATAGAGATCTTTCTGATTCTAAGGCAGGCCCCTTTTTCCATTATATCAAAGTTACAGTACAGATCCTGATGGCATTAGACCAGTGTTGTTTTTAAATATGATGGGCAGCAAATTTTCAAATGTCAAAGGTCTGATTCAAGAGGGAGCAGAGCTTTGAAGCACCAGGAATTGGGATTAGGAAGAAGGAATTTGGTAAAAATACATGTTTAGAATAGAATACCTTGAAGGTAGGATTGGATTTATTAGGTTAGGCTAGGGTGTTGCTGAACACAGGATAACCAGGAGTCAGTTTCAGATATGAAAATACCTGTCAAGTATCACCTGATAGACTACCTGACTAATGATGTGCATTCTACCTCTAAATCTATGATCATATTTATTAAGATTAGATCATATTCATTTTAGGATGGAAAGGACTCAGAGATGTCTATTCTCCAATATTCTCTGATTTTGATGAGGGCCACTAGGGAGCAGAGTGAATAGATTGTTGAGTCTAGAAGTCAGGAAGAACTGAATTCAAATTCTACCTCAGCAAGGGACAGCTAGGTGGCACAGTGGGTAGAGTGCTGGCCCTGGAATCAGGAGGATCTGAGTTCAAATCCAACTTCAGTTACTTAATAATTACCTAGTTGTGTGACCTTGAGCAAGTCACTTAACCCCATTTCTTTGCAAAAATAAGAAAACCCACCCCCCAAACAAACAAATTCTACTTCAGTTATATTCTAATTGTGTGATCCTGTACAACTCACTTAATTGCGTCTGCCTTAGTTTTCTCAACTATAAAATGAGCTGGAGAAGGAAATGTCAAATCACTTTAGTGTATCTGCCAAGATCTAAATGGGGTCATGAACTTGGACACAACTAAAATAACAGTGATGATGATGATGACAATGACGACAAGTATGACAACAACAACAGCAATAAACACCACTACCAATAACAACAATTGATTTCAATGGTGGGAAAACTGAAAGGTCAGAGATAGTAAGTGATTTTCTTGAGCACTCAACTAGCAAAGGGTAGAACTAACATTTAAACTCACGTCTTCTGACTTCCAAGTTATTCTCTTTACACAGCATGATAGAACCTGCTACCTGTCATTGAGAAAAACAGAAGTGCAATTTTGTTCTGAATTTCTCTGGACCTCAGTTTTCTTATCTGTAAAATGAGAATGAAGTAGGAAACCTTTAAGATTCATTTCAATTCCTGATCCTACATGATCTGACTGGAATGCTAAGGAATTAAAGAGAAAAATCAAGTTAACTTTAACATTCATTTCTTTCTAGCTGTTGCCTTCAATCTTTTCCACGGGAGGGCCCCATTGACTGTCAAATTGCTTGAAGAATCTGAGAGTCAGGTTCCTTGATGTTTGCTTTTTCCTGGGGCTCTCCTTCCAGATGTGTTCTTCCTGGGATTCATAGTTGTTTATTTGCAAAGCAAACTTTTATATGAAACAGGAAAGGGGCATTTCATACAAAGAGTAAGCATTTGAAAATCTGAGGGAGGAGGTGAAACTGTTGAAAAAGGAAAGATTCTGTTGCTGATGTTTGAGGTTTGTTATTCAGGAGAGGCTCCCCATGGTTTATTGCAGGCATCTGAATTCCTTTTAATTTAAATTTACTATCTTGAGCCAAGCACTCAGAATCTGTCTGCAATGAGATTTCTGTAATTGTAAAATCATAACATTCTAGGTCTGGTAGGGTCTTATGAAGACCATTTAGTCCATGCAGGTTTACACAAAAACTGGGCAGCTAGTTGACCAATTGGATAGAATACTGAGGAAGATTTTATCTTTCTGAGTTCAAAATCTTTCCTCAGATATTTCTAGTTGTGACCCTGGGCAGGTCACTTACCCCTGCATTCGCATCTGTAAAATGAGCTGGAGAAGGAAATGGCAAACCACACCATTTTCTTTGCCAAGAGAACCCCCAATGGGGTCAAGAACAGTTGGAAACAAAAGGTCATGAAGAGTCAGATGTGACTGAAAAATGACTCAACAGCAATGATTGATCAAGAAAAACAATATTCAGTTTAGATCAGGATTAAGGTCTGATGAAACCCAAAGGACCTCTGTTCAGATTAATGATGTATTACCAATGCATAACCAAAACTAATGTTAAAAATTCATCTAGAGGTTGGTCAAAATGAAGATATTGCTTTGTTTTCTTTCTCTTACCCCATATCACCATCTAGTTACATGAGCCTCTCTCCCCATCTTAAAATATATTTACTGATTGCTTGGGTGACTATAGACCTCAGAATGAGAAACCTTGCTCCTTGTGGTCCAATGGTTCAAAACAACAGTATCAGTGAGTAGGAGGGACATTAACCAGCCATCTGAATCCTGAAGCAAAAGTTAGTGATTATCTATACTTTGGCTTGTGCATCCAGTTGAAAATGAGGAGTCCTAAGCACACATATTAGTACCTGCATGCATAGACCAATCTTGGTCCACATGTATGTCTTGCTCCTAATTAGACCAAAGGCAGAAATACTCAGATTCACCAGGTGACATTCACATGGGGTGACTATAGGAAGTTGGGAATCTTATTTACACTAAAAATTCTTAAAAACAGGATCAGTTCTCAATTATCTGAAATGGTTTCAATATTGCTGTTCAGTTTTTTTCAGTCATTCTTATTCTTTGGGATTCCATTTGGGATTTTCTTAGCAGAGGGAGTAGTTTGTCATTTCCATCTCCGACTTGTTTTGTAGGTGAGGCAAAGAAGACCCTAGCGTCACACAGCTAGTAAGTATCTGAGGTTAGATGTGAACTCATGAAGATGAGTCTTCCTGATGAGTTTGGCACTTTATCTATTGGACCATCCAACTGCTCTTGTTCAGACATTATTATTATTATTATTATTATTATTATTATTATTATTATCATTATAGCTATTAGGGTTATCAGGGAAACTTGTAGGTAATGTTGTTCAATCCTCTCATTTTTCAAATAAAGAAATGGTGACCTAATGAAGTAAATGATTCGCCCAAGATCATAATGCAAATTTGTACTTGAGCTTGAACCAGGCTTCCTGAATATTAGTCTAGTGTTCTTTTTTTCCTTCAAATCTTTTTTTAACGTGTTCACAGATTTTATTTATTTTATTTTTTTCTTTAATTTATTTACACATTACTAAAATATTCTTGTTTTAGAGTAATCATACATAAAAACATAAAACCTCATGAGAAATAAAGTAAAAGAAAGAAAAAATGTATCTGTCTGTGTTCTGATACTATGTCTTTTTTAGGGCTCCATCATAGTAGTTATTTCCATATTTTTCCACAGTTGTTGTTGATTGTAATTCCCTCCATCTATTCCTCCCCACTACCATCTATTATATTTTCTCTCTCCTTTCACTCTGTCCCTTTTAAAAAATGTGCTGTGGGGCAACCAAGTGGCATAGGTCAAGAGGCTCCAAGCGCACATCCCACCCCAGAGATCCAGAAACCACCTGACTCCTAGGTCCCAGACACCCAATCCCAGCAGCTTGCAAAAAGTTAAAAAAAAGAAAACGTGTTATATTGGACTATCATCTCCTATGATCTACCCTCTCCTCTATCAACCACATCCCCCCTCCCCTCCCCCATCCCTCTTCTCTCCCTTTTCTTCTGGATATCTATACCCTATTGAGGGTGTATGCTGTTTCCTCTCTGAGCCATTTCTGATGAGATTGAAGGCTCCCTCATTCCTCCTCGTCTTCCCTCCTTCCATACCATTGCAAAAAGCAAGATGAAATATATTTTGTATGAAATATCTTAGCCTATTCTACCTCTCCTTTTTCTTACTCCCAGTACATTTCCCTTTCACCCATTGACTGCATTTTTACCATATATTATATCTTCAAATTCAGCTCTATCCGGTGCCTCATCTATAAAAGTTCCTTCTACCTGCTCTATTAAATGAGAAGGTTCATATGAATGGACTTCGTGCTCGCTGTGGCAGAGGTCTCCATGTTGATCTTCCAAGTTGTTCTTGGTGCTCCCTGGGGTGCAGGTCAGGAGACTGCTTCTGCTGCCAGGAGCCAGTGCTCCCAAGTGCCCTCAGACTGTCCCTGGGAGGCTGAAGCTCCTTCCCTCCAGCGGTGCTACTCCTCCCATTCTGTGGAATAGAACTTCCTCCTATTTTCCAGGTTACCTTGGGCTGGAGAATTGTCTCACTAGATCTTTGTGTGGGTTCTGTCTCTCAAAAGTTAGTTAGAGTCATAATTTTAAGGTTTTTGAAATATTTTGGAGGGAGCACCTAAGAGAGGCTCTTTGCTGCCATCTTGACTCCGCCCCTTTCCTTCAAATCTTAACTGACTCATAGACTTAACTTATTTGATATTTGCTTTACACTTTGATATCTTCCAAAGTCTTCTAGCCTGACTGAATTCACAACTTGTTCTACTTTTAATGTTTTGGAAAGCTCCCTGAATTTATAATAAGAGGACCTTGATTCTGATGCAACTGTGGTGTCAGAGAATCTGAAAACAAATTATTTTTTTTTTAATTTATTTAAGGCAATGGGGTTAAGTGACTTGCCCAAAGTCACTAGGCAATTATTAAGTTCTGAGACTGCATTTGAACTCAGATCCTCCTGGCTCCAGGGCTAGTGTTCTATCCACTGTGCCACCTAGCTGTCCTGGATACAAATTCCTCTTTTATCTGATACTTGCCTCATTCCCTGATCCTCCTTTTATGTGCTGTTTTACCCCATTAAAATATAAAACTCTTCATGGGCAATGGATGTCTTTCTGCTTTTATTTGTTTTCCCAATACTCAGACCAGTACCTGGTTTAATAAATACTTGCTAACTGACTGGTTGATTGACTGATCCATCTCCAGCACTTGCTACCTATGTGATCTTGGTAAATTCCTTCAGCCTTAGTTTACTCATCAAAATGGGACTAGACGTCCTCTGAAATCTCTGATGAGTCAGAACTGCATGTTTCTGGATCTCAGTTTCATCACTAATAAAGGGAGGAGATTGGATTAGGTGATCTCTGAGGTTCCTTCTGGCTCTAAAAATCTTAAAATCTTGTGATCTGTGTGATCCTCAGAGTGAAACTAAGATGCCTATATCTCAGTTCTGGACACATCCAATGACTCCATGTCTAAGAGTGATATTATTCAATAACTTCTGGACAAATTGTTTTTAAATCTAATTCTAGCTTCTTATTTGTATCACAAACTCATTTTATTTCAATGAATGATTATTTATTCTCATTCAGCAAATATTCACAGTATTCTTCCTGTGGGCAAGAGACATTACTTTACACTCTGGTATATACAAAGATGAATGATAAAAAGTGGGGGTCTTGCCTTCAAGGACTTTCAACTTTAGTTCATAGTTCATAGAATTGATTAAGGTGTCTATTCGGCATACATACTCCCTGTTTCACTACAAATGTATCTATCTAAGAGTCAAACTATTCTCTGCAGTGATTGTATTAACCACTTGGAGATGTTCAGGGGGTGTTCAGAGAGACCTAACACATCAAAATAAGAAAAAACAGTGGAGGAAAGAAGTTCAGAAAAACTAATCATATTGACAAATTTGATCCATAGTCTCCAACTTCTGCAAAGAATTTTGGTTCTGGCTTTGATTTGTTAGCCTGAAGAAGAAACGTCTTTTTGGGAGGAATGTAGGTTGTTTGGTCAGTTGCATTTGAAAAAATTGTGTGATTAGGCCTTCTTGGCCCCACAGGGCAGAGTAAGGAGCAAGGAAAAGAAGCCATGCATAGGGAAATTTCATTTATGTAAGGAAAAACTTCAGAATAGATTTGTTTCAAAGTGAAATTATCTGGTAGGTAGGTAGTTCTTCATTGAGAGAAGTCTTTCTGGGTGATCAAACCTGTCAAGAATACTGATGGGTTTATCTGGTGGGTTAGATGGCTGCTGAAGTTACAGGATCATTGATTTGGAGGCCATATCATTTGATTAGAAGCCACACAGCCCAATATTCTCAGTTTGCAGATGAAGAAACTGAAACACAAAGAATTTAAAACACTTGTTCAATTTCAGTATTGTCCAAGGTGGAATTCCAATACAGGTCTTCCTGACTCCAGGTCCAATGCCCTTTTCACCTTGGTGCTCTGCCTCTGGGCTTTTTCATTTTCTTCCTCTCTTTCTACTTTTTCTTTGTTTATTTCTCTAACTCCAACTTTTTTCATTACTTAACTTTCTCTTTCTTTTTCCTATATTTTTATTAACCTTTATACTGTTGTTTCTGTTCCATCTTTTTTCTTATTTCTCTCCTTGTTGAGTTCCATAATCTGCAAAAAGCCTTTCTTGATCCCTCACAGTTCCTTCTTTCCAAGATTACCTCCCATTTATATTATGTAAATCTTATATATACAGTTTTTTCCATATTATCTCCCCTACTAAAATCTTAACTCTTTGAATAGACAGACTCCCCCTTCCCCATTTATTTAACCTCTCAAATCCCTAGTACTTAGCACAGCACCTAGTATAAAATAAGCTCTTAATAAAGACTTGGTGATTGACTGATTGGAAAGAGAGGAGTCAAAAATAGATGCAAGATTTCAATCCTGTGGGTTAGACAATGGTGATCTCAATAACAACTGAAAATGGCATCTAGCTTGTTGGGGGAAGGTGCTGGGATGTCCATGTTGTAAACTATAGGGAGAAAAGGTAATGGGCATGAGGTTGTATCTGGAGCTATCTGGGAATCAATATATAGTCTAAATGTAAAAAGTGGATGAGTTCCCTGAAGGAGTGAAGATAGAAAGAAAAGAACTTCCATAATTAAGTTACTCACAATTAAGAATTGGATGTCATCTCTCATCAATAAGTGTTCAATCTTTCAAAAAAAGTTGTCTTAAGAGTTTTAAACATTCTCTTCTTACTATTTTCTGTTCTGGAGTTAAAATAATTTATTAAGCCCTTCTTATTCAAACTACAGCCTCCTCATTTAGAGAATTCCCTGATGTTAAAATGGATGCAGGGTGAGGCTATAAAATGCCTGTCAATATGAGTAATGTGTCCACTGACCCTAGAGAAAAGGTGTCAGACTGTAATTATATTTTTAAAAATTCCTTCAGCCCATTGAGCTGGCATTGGAACCTTTTGTTGATGAGGTTTTTCAATGACTTGGATTCTACCTTGCTACATTAGGCAGTTTGAATGAGTCCTTAACTTTCTCCTTCCTAGCTGGGTTAGACTGAGACCTGGACTGGTCATTGGACCATTTAGGCAAATACTGAAAGGGTAGTTGTGCTCAAAACGCAAGAGAGGAGACAGCTAGTATGGTAGAAGGAGCACTGTCTCTGGAGTCAGAGACTTTAGATTCAAATCCTATACTTCTGTGACTTAGGGAAAGTCACTTAACCTGTCTAGAACTTAGCTTTTTCATGTGTAAAATGGAGGCTTTGGGCTAAATGAGGTTACCTCTCACTCTGTTCTCTGATTTAATAAATTAAAAGCTCTTAAATGGTGTCCACAAATTTGCTTTCTAAAAATTATTTTGATAATTACATTTCTATATAATCAATTTCCTTTGAAACCCAATATATTTTATATTATACATTTAAAAACATTCTGAGAAGGGGTCCATAAGTTTCTCTAGATTGCCAAAAGGAGTCCATGATGCAAAAATGTTGGAAATTCTTATTCTAAATTTATACAAGGTCACCCTAGAACTTTCATGGAAACTGGACAAAAGATGTCAGATGTTCTGTGCTTAAATAGACCCTTCTAAATTTAAAGACACCCTTTTCCTAAATTATCTATCAGACAGAAAAAAACAGCAGCTCAGAATCCCAAGTAGATAGCATGCTCTTTTCAGGAACAAAAGCAGTCATAAATCTAGTCTAGGGATTTAAGAAATGTTCAATACCTTCTTTAGAGATGACAACTAGGATTGACTGACTATTGAGAGGGCATCTTTAATATAGTCTTTCCATTAAATGACAACCATGGAACAGGATCCCAGTAAAGTGAATTTATAGTTTCAGTTAAATATAGAGTTAAAAACCTCTTCTTCAGTTGGATAGAGAGGGATTGATTTGAAGTTGAGGTATATGGTCAAGGACTTCAGTATTGGTGATGATAGTGTATTGAGAACATTGTGAGCCAAAATAATTTTGATAGACAAGGTTTTGGGACAAATTATAATTAATTTTATTAATTATGATCAGTAAATGATTGACCAAAAGGGTCAGACAGTCAGAGAAGTTTATTCACCATTGGACTAGAGGTGTTCTAACGGAGGGCAATCAACTCTAATTGGTTAACAATTAATGAGAGGTAGACTTTACAAAGAGAAGTGAGTTCACTCCAAAGAGGGACTGAGAGTGATGACATAGTACCCTTGGACAGAGAGACTATCCCAATACCTAGACCTCCCCCAGCTTTAGGTACTCTAGAAAAAAGGATCCACTTCCTCTCAAGCTTGATTGAATGGAATTCACTTTATATTAGAAATTCCTTATAAGTTGGTGGGGTTTAATGAATGAAGTTTAAAATGAGGACTTTGGAAAAAGGAGGAATCTGTGAATCTCCCCAAAGTTTTGGTTATTAATTAATAATCATTTCTTTCTACATTATGGAAGTATTCAATCCATCTCTTCAGGATCATATCCTTAACACTAATCAATGTTGCTCCATCAGAGCTGAGTAGTTGTAAAGACCCATGGGTCTTTGGTCCATAAATAGCCTTCAGGGAATCATAAAAATGCTTTGAATTATTTCTATCAGTATAAAACTGAATTTCATCTGTCTACTTATTGAGTTACCAATTTACAGATATAAGGGAAATTTCTTTTAAAATGACTAATGGGATGAAGTGGTTACCCCCCTATTAGGGATATATGGGAGTTGGAGTCTAGGAAGACAAGATGGCAGTCAACTGGAAATACCTCCTGAACAGAAGTCTCGTATTTGTAGTTTAATAATGCAGTCTGTAATGATAGTAGGGTAAAGAAATCACTATCAAGAGTTTAATTGGATTGCATGATTTGTAATTAGAAGGAACCTCAGAAATTAATCATCTAGTTCAATCCTTTTATTTTACAGTTAAGGAAGGCCTGGACAAGAAAAGTGAGTTGTCTAAGACCACAGAGGTAGCAGAGCTGGTATGGGAACCCACCAAAAGATCATAAATCTTGAGATGAAATGGACTTCAGGGGTTTTTGGGTTAACATTTCATGGATGAGAAAACTCAAGTCCACAGGAGAGAATTACTAAGCATGAAGTCACACAGTGGGAATAGAGCAACATGTGACCCCAGGGCATAAGATTTCAAATCCAGTGTCTTCTTGATCATATAGTACTACCACTCCATTCATTCTTTTTTCCCCCCTTCCATTCATTCTGTGGAGACAGGAAATCTAGAATAAAGGTGATTGGGATTGATGTCATCATCAAGAATCATCAGAATTACAGATCCGCCCAATGGGAAAACAGAATGAAAAGTCAAGTTTATGCAATTTAGACAGGCAAAATGTCAGTGTTTTTGCAATGGATAGATGATGATGATGACAGCCTAATTTAAGACTTTAAAAGGTTGTCAATAGTCTCTTTTTTTCCTTGATTGGTATTTTATGTTTTCAATTACATGTTATGAAAGTTTTTCAACATTCATCCATGTGCATATTTATAAGTTACATAATTTTCTTCCATTCTCCCTTCCTCCCCCCTCCCCTCAGGGACGGTCTAGTGAGCTTTGTATGTGTATATTTTTGTTTGCTATGTTTACATATTAGTCATTTTGTGTATGAGGAATTAGGACTAAGAGAAAAGAAAGAAAACCATGGGATAGGAAAGAAAAACAAGAGAATTTTTTTTAAATGAGCATAGTGTTCATTAAGATTCTGTGGATTTTTGGGTTTTTTTTCCTATCTGAATGTGGATGATGTCACCCATAACAGATCTACCAGAGTTGTCCTAGCTCTCTGAACTGCCGAGAGGAGCTGCATGCATCATAGTTGATCAACTCACAATGTTGTTATTTTTTTTTTTGCAAGTCAAACGGGGTTAAGTGGCTTGCCCAAGGCCACACAGCTAGGTAATTATTAAGTGTTTGAGATCATGGGATTTGAACCCAGGTACTCCTGACTCCAGGGCTGGTGCTTTATCCACTGCGCCACCTAGCAGCCCCACACAATATTGTTATTAATATGTTCAATGTTCTTTTGGTTCTGCTCCCTTTGCTCAGCATCAATTTCTGATTCTTTCCATACTTCTCTAGAGTTTGACCATTCATGGTTTTTCTTATAAAACAATACTATATCATAACATTTATATACCATAACTTGTTCAGTTATTCTCCAATTGATGGACATTCTCTCAATTTCCAATTCTTTACCACTACAAAAAAAATGCTGCTTCAAATATTTTGGAACATATGGAACTTTTCCTATTTTTTTTGTGATTTCTTCATGATATAGGCCTAATATTGGTAATATGAGGGGGGGTCAAAGGACATGATTAGTTTTATTGCTCTTTAGACATAGTTCCATATTGCTCTCCAGAATGGTTGGATTATTTTACAACTTCACCAACAGTGCCTTAATGTTCCAATTCTCCCACAACCTCTCCAACATTGATCATTTTCCCATTTTTATCATCCCTGCCAATCTGGTAGGTGTGAGGTGGTACCTCATAGTTGTTTTAATTTATATTTCTCTAATCAGTAATGATTTGGAGCATTTTTTCATATGATTATATATAGCTTTAATTTATTCATTTGAAAACTACGTGTTCATATCCTTTGACCATTAATCTATTGGGGAATGACATAACCTTGTAAATTTGATTCAAATCTCTTTATATTTTAGGAATGAGACCTTTATCAGAACTGCTAGCTGTGAAAATTGTTGCCCAGCTTTCTGTTTTCTTTCTTGGCAGCATTAGTTTCATTATTGCAAAAACTTTTTTAATGTAATATAGTCAAAAATCATTCATTTTGCATTTTATTATGTACTCTATTTCTTGTTTGATCATAAATTTCTCCTCTTTCCATAGATGCTACTGATAGAATATTTCTGATCTATTAATTGATCTATGGTATCATCATTTATGTTTAAATCCTGGACTCATTTTGACCTTATTTTGGATCAGGGTATGAGATGTGGGTCTATGACTAGTTTCTGCAATACTATTTTTTAGCATTCATAACAGTTTTTGTCAAATAGTGAGTTCTTTGAGTTTGTCAAATAATAGATTACTAATAGTCATTTACTATTGCTTCTTTTTAACCTATACTAATCCACTAATCCATTACTCTTTCTTAACCAGTACCAGTCAATTTTGATGTCTACTGCTTTTTAGTATAGTTTAGATCTGGTACAACTGGGCTACCTTCCTTTACATTTTTTTTCCATCAGTTTCCTCCATATTCTTGACCTTTTATTACTCCAGATTTTCTAGCTCTGTAATATAGTTATTTGGTAGTTTGATTGATATAGCACTGAATAAGTAAATTAATTTGGGTAGAATTGTCATTTTTTATTATATTAGCTCTAATTTATCAAGAACAAATTTACATTTTTTCAATTGTTTAGATTTGACTTTAATTGTATGAAAAAT
This sequence comes from Macrotis lagotis, assembly GCF_037893015.1. NCBI lineage: Eukaryota > Metazoa > Chordata > Mammalia > Peramelemorphia > Peramelidae > Macrotis > Macrotis lagotis. The sequence goes on from NC_133661.1 coordinate 197,857,588, forward strand.
GTTTTGTAATTGTGTTCATATAGTTTCTGGGTTTGTTTTGGGAGGTAGATTCTCAAGTATTTTGTGTTGTCCGCAGTTTCTTTAAATGGAATTTCTCTTTCTATCTTTTGCCCTTGGGCTTTGTTGTTTATTTAAAAATCTATCCTACCCTACAGGGAAGTAAGAGAGGAAAGGGAAAGAAAGGGAAAAATTTTGACTGATAAAGGGAAGGTAAAGGTAAAGTGAAAGTTTATTTTATATCCTATTACTTTGCTAAAGTTGTTAATTGTTTCAAGTTAAATGATTTTCTAGGGTTCTCTCAGTATACCATTATATCATCTGCAAAGAGTAAAAGTTTTTCTCCTTCATTGTCAATTCTAATTCCTTTAATTTCTTTTTCTTCTTATTTCTAAAGTTAACATTTCTAATACTATATTGAATAGTAATGGTGATAATGAACATCCTTTGGAAATGCTCCTGGTTTATCTCTATTACATATAAATTTTGTTGATGGTTTTAGAGAGATACTGCTTATTTAAAGGAAAACTCTATTTATTCTTTTTTTTATTTTTTAATTTTTTTAGGTTTTTTTTATTTTTATTTTTTTTTTGCAAGGCAAGTGGGGTTAAGTGGCTTGCCCAAGGCCACACAGCTAGGTAATTATTAAGTGTCTGAGACTGTATTTGAACCCAGGTACTCCTGATTCCAGGGCTGGTGCTTTATCCACTGTGCCATCTAGCTGCCCCCAAACTCCATGTATTCTTATACTCTAATGGTTTTAATAGAAATGGATGTTGTATTTTGTCAACAGCATTTTGAGAATCTTTTGAGATAATTATATCATTTCTGCTGATTTTATTTTTGATATGTTCTATTGTGTTGAATTTTCCTAATATTGAACCATCTCTGCCTACCTGGTATAAATCCTGCATAATTATGATGTATAATTCTAGTAAAAAACATTGTAATCTCTTTGCTAAAATTTTATTTAAGATATTTGCACCAATGTTTATTAGGTAGATTGGTCTATAATTTTCTTTTTTTTTTGAGTCTTCCTAGTTTTGATATTGGCAACATATTGGTGTCATAAAAGGAATTTGACAGAACTCATATTTTTAAAAAATAGTTTATGTAGAATTAGAATTAATTTTGTAAATCTATCTGAAGTGGGAGACTTTGTCTTGGGGAGTTTATTGATAGTTTCATCAATTTCTTTTTTCTGAAATGGGGTTATTTAGGAATTTTATTTCCTCTTCTGTTAATCTAAATATTTTGTATTTTTGTAAATATTCAGCCATCTTACTTAGGCTGTTAAATTTATTGGCATATAGTTGAGCAAAATAGCTCTGAATTGCCTCTTTAATTTCCTTCTCATTGGTGGTGAGTTCATGCTTTTAATTCTTTGAAACTGGTAATTTGATATTCTTTTTTCTTTTTAAAATCAGATCAACCAAAGGCTTATCTATATTATTGTTTTTCATAAAAAACTCTCAGTTTTATTAGATCAATAAGTTTTTTTGCTTTCAATTTTGTAAATCTCCTTTGATTTATAGAATTTCTAACTTGATATTCAACTGGGGATCTTTGATTTGTTGTTTTTCTAGCTTTTTTAGTTGCAGATTGAATTGAATGCCAGCTCTGGAGACAGGAGGACCTGAGTTTGAATCTAGCCTCAGATACTAGTTATGTGACCCTAGGAAAGATGACACAGTAGATAGAGTCTGGCACTTGACTTAGGAAGACTCATTTCCTTGAGTTCAAATCTCAGTCACTTATTAGCTATGTGATCCTGGAAAGTACTTAACCTATTGTCCTCAGTTTCTTTATCTGTAAAATGATCTGGAGAAAGAAATGATAAACCACTCCAGTATCTTTGCTAAGAAAATCTCAAATGAGTTCAAGAAGAGTCAGACATGATGGAGTCAACTAAACAACAACATATTGATTCTGGAAAATATTCAGCAGCATGAACTTTTTGAGCTGCTCTGCTGAAGCCCAGTAAAGTCTGCATTTGATTCATAGCCATAGGCAATGCTGTGTTCCCAACTTCATCTTCTCCTCTAATTCCCCCTACCTTTTTCTCTACTTTTTCCCTTTATTTATTTTGTCCCATAATCTTCTCTTTACTTCTTTCTTTTTTCATGGACCCTTTTTTCCCCTGCTCTTCTCTTTTTTTAACCCCTTTCCTTCCCCATTTTTCTTTCCCAGAGCTGGGCCCTTCCCAGTGCTTCCATTTGTTGCTGGCCTATTTTCTACTCATACCAAATCCATATAGGTCTGGTCTAGAGATGGGACAGGAAAAGTTGCAGAGCAAGGGGAAAATAAAAATGATTTTCCCCCTGTTGCCTTTTGCTCTTATGAAATTGGTGACTTGGAAAAAGAAGAGAATAAATCAGAACTCAGGACAGGTGAGCTCAAACTGAAGAAATTTGTGTGTGGGAGTGTATGTCAACAGGATGCTTGGCTTACTATGAAAGTGCTTGCATACCACACACAACTGCCAAAGCAATAATTCTTAAATTTCTGTCTCTATTATGTCTGACAAATAATGTGCTATGAGTCTGTTCCTGTCTACATATGTATGTATGAATGTATGTATCTGTCTGTCTGTCCCTGTCTATCTTTCCCTTGTTCAACCTATTTCATTGACTTGAGGGAATTTAATGGAATTAAAAAATTTAGAACTGGAAGAAATCATATATTTCAAGGATCTCAGACACTTTTTTTGATATTATGTCTTTATCTATCTGGTGAAGTCTATGGACCTTTCTCAGTTGTAAAATACGTAAAGAAAAATATATAGGATTACATATGCAGGGTAAAAAGGAAACCAGTTATGTTGAAATAGAATTATCAAATAATTAAAAAATAAGTGCACAGATTCCAGAGTGATTCTAGTTGAACTCCTCATTAAACAAATGAGATAATTGAGATAGAGAGTAGTGAAGTGGTTTGTCCCAACTCAGAGATTTAAAAAGGGGCAGATCTTGTACTAGAACTCAGGTATTCTGACTCCCAGGTCAAAAATCATTAGAACTGATTGAGCTGCTAAGGCACTGGCACTTTAATGTGAGAATTTGTGTGAGGAGACAGTTAGCCTGAAAAATCCTGATCTTGAAAAATCAGTTTTGTTCAAAGAGGAATCTTTCCCTCCTCTCTCTTTAAGTCTTTCTCCTATTATCTTATTAGCTTGCCACAGTGATTATTTCAGGCAGATTTTCCTGTTCAAATGATATTTATTTCATATATGTTCTTCATCTTATGAAAGATCTGGAGTTATGTGTCTGTGGGGGTGGTTTAGAAAATAGAGAGGGGAAAAGAGGAAAATGCTTAGATGGGGAATTTTGTAGATATGCTTTTGTTTGAGTTTAAATTGTAAGACTAAGGAAAAACAAGGGTCAAGTAAACATTAATTTCACCTGAAATTACTTTATGTTTTTCTTGTATGTATTGTATTTTTAAAAATTTAATTTAATTTTTTTGTTGCATAAGTTCTGAACTCTCTCCCTCCTCTTTTCACTGTGTATCAGAGAATGCTACCATTTGACATAGATTTATAAATATATGTAAAACCATACTATGCATACTTTTATTTATCAGTTCTTTCTCTGGAGGATAGTATTTTCCTTTATAGGTCCTTCATAATTTATTTGAATATTTAGAGTACCAAAAGTACTCTAAATGGTACCAAGAGTACCATAAGTCCCAAAGTCCTACATACATATGCATACATACATATTCATATACAAACATATACATGTGCATAATATATATATATTATACACACATATAAAGATATACATATAGATATATAAATACACTACCTGGGCCAGTTGTAGTTTAAATAAAATTTTTTTGGGGTGACAATTTCTTTGAAGTTGGGGAATAAAAGCTGAGGAAATTGAAAGGAAAAGGAACAGATAGAAACATACATATACTATATATGTATGTTTTCCAGTTCCTTCTCTAGCTCATTTTACCGATGAGGAACTGAGATAGATAGGATTAAGTAAACTTACCCAAGGTCACATAATTAGTATTTGAGACTAGACTTGAACTCATGAAGATGAGTCTTCCTGATTCCCAGCCCAGCGCTCTATGAATTATGCCATCTAGGTGCTCTACACATCACTTAGTTTTGTTTTTATAGATTATTTGAGTTGTACTATTGTAGTTACTTCATTCTGTATCAATTCATAGTCTTCCCATATTTCCTTTAATTAATTCCTCATGTTCTTAATTTCTTTTAAGTTGTTTTATTATCTTAAGTCATTTTCTAAGATTTTGTAAAATATGAGCTGATTTGACTAGTTACCTTCAAGAGTTCCTTTTGAATTTAAATCTATGTTCTATGTTTTAATTTCATAGGTATTGCACCAGGTAGGAAAAAAAGGATGAAATTTATAGAATATTGCTGGGATTATAGATATTTCAAACTCATATGAGTTTAACTCTTCCTGTGAAAATCAAAATCTCTTAACTCTCTCTTTTCTCTCTCAGATTGTGCATTAAAGTAGGTAACTTCCTGGGCCAGTTGTAGTTTAAATAAAAAGTTTTTTGGGGCAATTAATTTTCCTGGAGGAGAACTTCTTGGAAGATGGGGATAAAAGAAACTGAGGAAATTGGAAGGAGATGAAATAGACAGAAACATAGTAAACCAAAAGGAAGAAATATTGAAAGGGCATTAGTAGTAGGTAGGATACTCAACCAGACTTGCGTGACTACCAAAGGCAAATGCTTCTTTAGGAAAGTGAGGAGAGATAGTTTTGAAAGGTAGAGCAATATTTATTCCAGACCAACTGATCTAATCACTGTTCTCCAAAACTCTGACCACTCCTATCACTAAGCCTTGGTTGAAGATACTATCTTGCCTGTAGAAGCCTTCATTTACCTGCCTTCCCCTAATGTCATGCTTTCTACCCATTGCCTTTCCCATTCTATTCAAGGACCCTAGAAGTCTTATATCATACTAAAAGAGCATGGGTTGGATATCCTTTAAGTCATTCTGCCTATTTCCTGATAACTGCAATTTACTGGGGTGATCTATCTTCTTTATTATGTGCCATGTTGCTCTTATGAGGATCCACACCATACCAGCTAATGCCACACTGATCTTGTGACACAAATACATGGCCACCAAGTGAATGATTTGAAAAGTGAATATTATGTGTTCAGCACTTTGCTAAGTACCAGATACAAAGCCAAAAATTAATCTGTCCCTGCTCTCAAGGAGCTTACATTAAATTTGGAGAAAATAATACATACAAAAATAAGTAAAAAATATAGTAAGATATATAACATATAGACATAGTACCTAGCTAGACACTGTGATAAACACTTTTCAAATATTATTTCATTTGATTATCACAGCAATCCTGAGAGGTAAATGCTATTGTTATTCCTATTTTACTGATGAGGAACCTGAGGAAGATAGAAATAAATTGACTTGCCCAGGACTACACAACTAATAAATGTCTTTTGATGGATTTAAACTTAGATCTTCCTGACACTCAGCCCAGGGCTTTATCTGCTTTGCCACATAGAAAAGGAACACACTTGTACCCCAATTCTCATTGTTTTTTTCCTTATTTCTTTTAAGATCCAGACCAATAGGCTGGAACAAATTTCTTGACAAAATAGATCTGTTTAAAAAGGTATAGTGCCTATTCCTCATTATATTTCAGAAAATGTGTGTTAGTAGAGAGAAGCAGGGATTTCATGAAATTATTTAGTTCTTGTGAGAAACTAAACTCTTAACTAAACTTAACTTAACTAAACTTAACTAAACTCCCTAATATTTATAGAGGGAAGCAGCTCTCATAATATTGGGTCCAGGGTGGGATAAAATCAACACAGGCTAGGTTTGGAATTTCTTAGAATCATAGATCTAGAAATGGAAGGACCCTTAGAGATCATCTAGGACCCTCTCCCTTTTTCTTTTATTGAGGAGGAAATTGAAGTTCAAAAAAAGGCTAAACAATTTGTCCAGGATTACAAACATTATATGGAGTGGAGTTAGGATTTCAACCCAGAACCTCCTATTTTTTATAGTTTTTTTTTTTGCAAGGCTAATGGGGTTAAGTGGCTTGCCTAAGGCCACACAGCTAGGTAATTTTTAAGTGTCTGAGACCGGATTTGAACCCAGGTACTCCCGACTCCAAGACCAGTGCTTTATCCACTACGCCACCTAGCCGCCCCCAGAACCTCTTGACTCAAGGTTTTTTTTTTTTTTAATCTTTTTTCTACTACACTTTATTCTTCCTCTTCTTAGTGGTAATACTGGATGGAGAGTACATTGTTGTTCATCATTCCTTTTTGAGGAGGACCAATGACATCATGGAGCGATGATTTGCATGTGAAATACATTTAAGAAACGCAGAGTTGCACAAATTTGTCAGAATCATTAAAGTCTTATATCTTCCTATAAAATGCTTTCCTTCATCCCTCTTCTTGTTCAAATTACAGTTAAATACATAAAAATAATTAATCTAGTTCTCTGTATGAGATATAAAATGGAAAATCAATTCACTAAGTAAATCTTTGCAGGGAAGATTCAGATTTCAGGCATCTCTTTAATTTAATTCGGGCATCAGTCACCTGTTGATACAAAGAATGCAAACAATTGTTAAGTGCCTATTATATGTTCAACACTTTACTAACCACTGGATATAAAAACAAAATTAAGCAATTTCTGCCCTCAAAAAGCTCACATTAAATTGGGAGGAAATATTATATACAAAGATAAGTAAGTACAAAATATACTAAAATAGGCAAAAAATAATTTACTAATAATTAGCATTTATAAGAACCTTCAATATTTTCAAAGCACCTTATAAATATTAGCTCTTTTTATCCTCATAATAATCCTGGGAGGATTTTTATCCACATTTTATAGATAAGGAAACTGAGGCACAAAACAGTTAAGTGATTTTCCCAAGGTTACACAAGTAACTACAAATGAATTTGAACTCTGGACTTTTTTTTGCAAGGCAGTGGGGTTAGGTGGCTTGCCCAGTGCTACACAGTTAGATAGTTATTAAATGTCTGAGGCCAGAGTTGAACTCAGGTACTCCTGACTCCAGGACTGGTGATCTATCCACTGTGCCACCTAGCCACCCCAACTCGGGACTTTCTAACTTCAAGTTTAGCACTTAGTCCATTGGGCCACCTAGTTACCTCATAAAAGTAATTTTGAAATGGGGAATATATGGAGGAGGCAGTTGAACTTGAGTATTGTGAATTTGGGGGAAACATTCTCCCCAGATCAAGAAACCTCTAAGACAAAGGAAAGAGCTTTGGGGTTTGTACTTATGTCTCTATTGGTGGATGAATAAGATGAATAAGGAAGATTTTATTTTAAATAAGAGGCCTCCAACATCTTAGAGACTTCCTGTCAACATGGAATTTTGATAAGACTAATCTTTGAGAAAGACTTTCCTGTAGGAACAAATTTGACCTTTAGCAACTTTGTAATTCCAAGTCTTATTACATTTTCCTTATTTCCAATCTGTAGCCAAGAGCTGAAGCTGCAAATAGCCCAACCATTCTTCCTTAGTGAATTAATAAATTTTTTTCCCTTTGACTACTCACTTTTTGACTCCTAGTCTTACGGCCATCCTGGTCGGGAACATCTTTTTGGCCTTTCAAGGAACCCAGGATGAGAAATGGGAAAATCCCTCAACACTAGCAACTTTGAAGAATGAGAGTAAGGAAAAGACATTTGTAGATGACACTGGATCTGAATTATTGAGGGAGCTAGGGATTGTAAAATATTTAAGTGGGGAAAGAGAGCATTTCAGGTATTGAAGTGAGAGATGGAAACTAGTGAATGGTGAACACCATGTTAGTCAGTTTGAGTGAAATACAGAATGTCTGAGAAGTGGAATATTAGTGTAAAAAAATCTAGAACAGATTAGAATTTTGTTGTATGAGGTATATTTGCCAGTCTCAAAATTTTACATTTTATCCTAGAAATAATAGGAAGCTACTGAAATTTCTTGAGCATGGAAACAAAATTGTCAGATCTGTGCTTTAAGAATACCATTAATTTTTTTCTTCTTTCTCTCTCTGAATCAATAAAAATTGAGGCAGGTAGGTAACACAGTAGATAGAGTCCTTGACCATGAATCAAGAAGACCTGAGTTCAAATTCAAGAACCTGTGTGAGCTTCACAATCACTAACCTCTATTTGCCTCAGTTTCCTGAACAGGAAGTAGTGAGAGAGGATGAAATGAGATCATATTTCTGAAGCTCAATAAGCACAATACCTAGCATATAGTATCCATTTCCCATTCAAACTTTTTTCTTCTCTTGGATCCATGCCTGTGACATAGTTTTTTCCTGATTTTTACAAGGCAATGGGGTTAAGTGACTTGCCCAAGGTCACACAGCTAAGTAAGCATGATGTTTCTGAGGTCAGATTTGAACTCAGGTTCTCCTGACTCCAAGCTCAGTACTCTATCCACTGTGCCACCTAGCTGTCCCTCCCCTGACATATTCCAATAGGGGAAAAACTGAGTCAATTATTGTACATCTTGAGGAACAAATATTTTGAAGGGCATTGTCTTTGGACTTGTATATTTAATCTTAATCATTTATATTAATTTTGCTAATCCAGAGATTCCAACCCCTTTTTTGTCCTGCTGATTAGTTTGAATCACTTCCTCATCCCATCTCTGTCTGTGCCTCTCTTTATTTGTTTCTTGATCTATCTCTCCTATCCCTTTCTCATTTTTTTCTGTCTCTGTCTTTGTCTCTCTGTCTCTGTCATATATCTCTCTTTGTTTCTTTGTCTCTCTGTGTCTGCCTCTTTGTCTCTGTCTCTGTCTCTCTCTTTTCTATATGTGTGTGTGCGTGGTTTGCATGGCCCCACATCTCTGTTCTGAACAGAAACTCTGTGTCCCTAATGCTCTGGCATTAAGCCAGGAGTAATGGATCTGTTGGAAAATTTCTTGTGGTCAGAGGTGAAACCAACTGGTAAGGAAAGCCTGCGGCTCTTTTGCAGGCATGCATGTAGGCAGTGGGGGTCCATGCGGTGGAGGAGGGAGGGAGGGAGTAGAAGGAGGTGTGTGGCAGGAAGATAATGTAAGAGAATCTCCAAAGGCCTATGGAGTGAACTGATGTGCACCTTATAATAACACATTCTCCCTTTGAGATCCCTGGAAAGATGTGGGAGAGCCAAGCAAACATTCCCTTTCTCCAGGCAGGGTCTCTGGATACCAGGTTAGACCCCAGATTGGATAAGGCACCCCCCTCGTCCCGGACCTCCAACACACTGGGGTTTGACAGAATAAATAGCCCCCCTTGCCCTCTGGTCTACTTTACCCTGTTAAACTGTGTGCTGGTGTGTTTCATTAATCCATTAGAGAATTTCCAGGACTCCTGAAATGTTTGTGGCTAGCTGGCATTTCCTGAGAGCCAGCTGTGGAGAACACCTAACCAGCTCCAGGGATTCAGATCTTCTTATGAATGACAAAAGGACATTTATGCAGTTCACATCTCTCAGGGAAGCCCTTGGAAGCCTTTGCAATATAAACACTATAAAAAACAAAGACACCAACTATTAAAGGTTTGGGGGCAGAGTTTGCCTTCCTTTAACTCCAAATATCTTGAAGGAGATGGAAATCCCAATTGCACCAGATTAAATGGATGTAAGAAATATTCTAAGGCTCTCCTAAATCTTGATTTCAAATATTTGTACAGCCCTATGTGACTTTACACTATCAACGGTCACTTTCTTTACCTTCAGTTTCAAGAAACCTGAAGGTGAAAGAGGGTAAAAAAAACAACTTGTAGACCTCACTGAATTTCTTCACATCTTTTCTGGTGCAAAACAATTTTTCAACAGTTACTGCTTGGGATAGGGGTTTAATCTGGTACTTTCTTTGGGATAGAAGACACCAGGATTTAACTACTAGCATCAGTGAAAAAGCAGTGGTCTAAATCAATCTTTTAACGGGATGTTGGGGAAATTTGTGTCCTCCTTTTGTAGTTGCTCCAGATGAGCCATTGGTATTTCAGTGTCCTAGTTTAAGCCACTTCAACACACACACACACACACACACACACACACACACACACACACACACACACACACAGCAATTTTTCTTGGTGATGTTTTTCAGTGGGCAGGATAACATTAAAAAAAAAGAAAAACATTCTTTCTTAGCAGACAGGAAGTAGGTGGAAATAATTTCTTCTTTAGAGTTAGTTAAGACTTGACTATTTAGAGCAGTAGTTCTTAACACGGCATCTGTGAATTGTATATCCATATATCCATAATTTTATATTTATATGTGTATGTTTATATTCTATATATTTGATAAAAGTAATTAAATATAATTGTTTTCTCTGTAATATTACGTATTTTGTGCATTTATATTATATTGAATATATGATATGCTATATATATATATATACCACATTATATTATGTTAATTTTAAAAAGAGACCCATATTCTTTACCACATTGCCAAAGGGGCCCATGATACAAAAGCATTAAGAACAATTGTTGTTGTTGTTGTTCAGTCATTTTTCAGTCATGTTTTGATTCTTCATGAGTTTGGGATTTTCTTGGCAACAATACTGGAGTGGTTTCCCATTTTCTTCTCTATTCCATTTTACAGATGAGGAAACAGAGACAATGATATTCCCAGTGTCAGAGAAATGAGTCTTCCAGCATTTATTCTCTGTAGCTGCCAAGTTAGAGTAAAGATTAAAATAGACACCAATTTAGAAGAAAGGATAAAGATGAGAAAAGGATATTGGACAATTAGTATACAGATCTAAAGCAAAAATGTCTTCAGAGGCTATCAGCTCTAGTCCCCTTCATTTACGTTGGAAGCTGAGATAAGGTGACTTGGATAGAGTTCCAGTCTTAGATACTTAGTAGCTGTCTCACTGTCTCATTCTGCTGGCCTCAGTTTCCTTTTCTGTAAAATGGAGATAACAATAACACCTATTTCCCAGAGTTGTTGTGAGGATCAAGTGAGATGATAATTGCAAAGTGCTCAGCACAGTGCCTGAAGCAGAGTAGACATTAAATAAATATTAGTTATTATTACCCAATGTCAAACAATTAATAAATATCAAAACCGTCTTCTTTCTCCAAATCCAGCACTTTTATTATTAGACCACACTGCCTTTGATAATAACACCTCCAACCTGTCCTGCTCAAACCAACAATTAATAGCGAAAAATGAAGAATAGAGTAACAAAAAAGACATCCTATTATCATTTCCTGGTGTGGTTGACCAATGGGAAACAATTGTTATAATGAGGAGTGCAAGGAAGCTCAGAAACTGCCTTCAGTGATGGAACCCTTCATTTCTTTGCCAGATAGAGAGACTGGTTTGGATTTTAAATTATTCTGTAAAATATATAGGAAGAATGCAAATTATCATTGCTTTATAAAACATTACAAAATAGTGGAAAGACAATCAACAGAAAGTTTAATGTAAATTCAACTAAGCCAACTCACCCCAAGATTTATTTTATACCAAAAAAGGAGATGTGAAGAATTTCAGTGAGGTCCACAGATTTTTTCCCCCCTTTCACCTTCAGGTTTCTTGAAACTGAAGGTAAAGAAAGTGACTGTTGATAGTATAAAGTCACATAGAGCTGTCCAAAGATGAAACTGGAAGAACAGAACAAAAAATGGAGTAAATTTGTTTTAGTATTTATTATATTACCAAGGATTAAAGAGTTAAAGATCTGTCAGGGACTGGCTCAGGGTCCATTTATATGAAATAGAAGACCTCTCACCAGTATCTGCAATAACTTGATTAGCTTTGTTTTAAGAATTTTCATGACCTGTGATTTGATTGTTAGAGATGCAGAAAATCCTCATACCAATGCAGAGTGGGAACTGCTCTGTAAATAATAGTTCCAGAACATTGCCTGGGGGCACTGAGAAGTTAAATGTCTTATCCATGGTCAAGAAGTATCAGAAACAGGACTTGAACTCAGGTCTTATTGACTGGACAGGTTCTTTGTTCTTTATAATTTCTCATTCATTTTCTTGTCCAAAGAATAGTATAACTGATGTTATATGGCACTTCATAGTTTACAAAGCATCATAGTGACCTTGTTAGGCAGTTATACAAGTACTTTAATATCATTTTACAGGTGAAGAAACCATATCTGTCAAAAGTCAGTAGCTGGGACATGTTAGATTTGAACTCAGTTCTTGCTGATTCCAAGTCCAATACCTAGGCTGCTAAGTCATGTTATGCTACATATCAATATGTATACCATATACTATCATAAGCTTCTCAACTTGAGACTAGGAGAGGGATTTGGAGATCAGAGGTGGCCCACAAGCCACATATGACCATAAGTACTCCTAAATGCTTCCTAAACCAAACAAAATGTAATTGGAAAATATTTAACAAAACTAAAACACAATAAAACAAATTTTATGATTTTTTGAAAATGGTACTTTATTTTTTCCAATTATATGTAAGGATAGTTTTCAACATTCATTTTTAATAAGATTTTAAATTTCAATTTTTTCTTTTTCCCTCCTTCCCTTCTTCCCTCCTCAAGAAGGAAAGCTATCTGATATGTTTAACATGTACAATAATATTAAATGCATTTCCATTAGTCATATTGTGAAAGAAGAAACAAAAGAAGCACAACAAAAGGAAAAAACCATGAGAAGAGCAAAACAGCAAAAAAGTGACAATGATATACTTCAATCTGTTCTTTCTCTGGATGTGGATGGCATTTTCATTATGAGTCTTTTGAAATTGACTTGAGTCATTGTACTGCTGAGAAGAGTCAAGTCTATCATAGCTGATCTTTTTACTGTGTACACTGTTCTGGTTTTTCTCACATTATTCAGTATCACAGCTTATTTATATATCTTTCCAGGTTTTTCTGAAATTTACCTGCTCATCATTTTTTAGAAAGATTTTATTTATTTTGAGTTTTACAATTTTTCCCCCATTCTTGCTTCCCTCCTCTGACCCCCTGTTAGTCTTTACATTGTTTCCATGGTATACATTGATCTCAGTTGAATGTGATGAAAGAGAAATCATACCCTTAAGGAAGAAGAATAAAGTATAAAAGATAGCAAAATTACATAATAAGATAACGGTTTTTCCCTAAATAGAAGGCAGTCTTTGATCATTATTCAAACTCCACAGTTCTTTGTTGTTGTTGTTGTTGTTTTTTAGGTTTTTGCAAGGCAAATGGGGTTAAGTGGCTTGCCCAAGGCCACACAGCTGGGTAATTATTAAGTGTCTGAGGCCGGATTTGAACCCAGGTACTCCTGACTCCAGGGCCAGTGCTTTATCCACTATGCCACCTAGCCACCCCGAAACTCCACAATTCTTTTTCTGGATACAGATGGTATTCTCCATTGCAGATAGCCCAAAATTGTCCCTGTTTTTTGCACTGATGGAATGAGCAAGTCCAGAAAGGTTTATGATCACCCCCATGTTGCTGTTAGGGTGTACAATGTTTTTCTGGCTCTGCTCATCTAGCTCAGCATCAGTTCATGTAAATCCTTCCAGGCTTCCCTGAATTACCATCCCTCCTGGTTTGTAATAAAACAATAGTATTCCATGACATACATATACCACAGTTTGTTAAGCCATTCCTCAATTGAAGGACATTCACTTAATTTCCAATTCTTTGCCACCACAAACAGGGTTGCTATGAATATTTTTGTACAAATGATGTTTTTACCCTTTTTCATAATCTCTTCAGGGTACAGACCCAGTAGTAGTATTGCTGGATCAAAGGGTATGTACATTTTTGTTGCCCTTTGTGGGTAATTCCAAATTGCTCTCCAGAAAGGTTGGATAAGTTCACAGCTCCACCAACAGTGTAATAGTGTCCCAGATTTCCCACATCCCTTCCAACATCTATCATTGTCCTTTCTGGTCATATTTGCCAGTCTGAGAGGTGTGAGATTATTTCTCAGAGATGCTTTAATTTGCATTTCTCTAATAAGTAATGACTTAGAGAAATTTTTTATGTGACTATGGATCGCTTTGATTTCCTTAGCTGTAAAGTGCCTTTGCATATCCTTTGACCATTTGTCAATTGGGGAATGGCTTGTTTCTTTGAAAATTTGTCAGTTCTCTGTATATTTTAGAAATGAGTCTTTTGTCAGAAACACTAGTTGCAAAAATTGCTTCCCAATTTATTACACTTCCTTTTATCTTGGTTACAGTGGTTTTATCTGTGCAAAGTTTTTTTAATTTAATGTAATCAAAATTATCTACTTTGTTTTTAATGATGTTCTCCATCTCTTCCTTGGTCATAAACTCTTCCATTTCCATCAATCTGACAGGTAACCTACTCCTTGATCTTCTAGTTTGCTTATAATATTGTTTTTTATGTCTAAATCCTATATCCATTTTGATCTTTTCTTGGTATAGGGTATGAGGTATTGGTCTAATCTAAGTTTCTTCCATACTAACTTCCAATTTTACCAATAGTTTTTATCAAAGAGAGAGTTTTTATCCCAATAGCTAAACTCTTTGGGTTTATCAAACAGCAGATGACTATAATCATTTCCTGCTATTGCACCTAGTCTATTCCACTGATCCACCACTCTATTTCTTAGCCAATACCAGACAGTTTTGATGATTGATGCTTTATAATATAATTTTAGATCTGGTAAGGCTAAGCCACCTTCTTTTGCACTTTTTTCTCCTTGTATCCCTGGAAATTCTTGACTTTTGATTTCTCCATATAAATTTACTTACATTTTTTTCTAACTCATTAAAGTAATTTTTTGGAATTTTGATTGGCAGGGCACTAAACAGGTAGTTTAGTTTTGGTAGAATTGTCATTTTTATTATATTAGCTCTATCTGTCCATGAGCAGTTGATGTATGCCCAGTTATTTAAATATGATTTTATTTGTGTGAGAAGTGTTTTGTAATTGTTTTCAAAAAGTTTCCGAGTCTGCCTTGGCAAATAGACTCCCAGGTATTTTATATTGTCTGCAGTTACTTTGAATGGGATTTCTCTTTCTAACTCTTTCTGCTGTATCTAGCTAGTCATATATAGAAATGTTGAGGCTTTATGAGGGTTTATTTTATATCCTGTTACTTTGCTTAAGTTGCTAATTATTTCTAGTAGATTTTTTAGATGATTTTTTGGGATTCTTCAGGTATACTCTCATGTCATCTGCAAAGAGTGATAGTTTTGTCTCTTCCTTCCCTATTCTAATCGTTTCAATTTCTTTTTCTTCTATAATTGCTGAAGCTAATATTTCTAATACAACATTGAATAGTAATGGTGATAATGGACATCCTTGTGATAATGGGCATAGTAGTGGTGATAATGGGCATCATCGTTTCTAATAACACAACAGTATTCCACTACTTTCATATACCAACCAACTTGTTCAGCCATTCCCCAATTGAGGGGTGTGCCCTCAATTTACAATTCTTTGCTACCACAAAAAAGAGCTCTGGATAATATTGCAATTTATTTCATTGTTTTTTAGTTTTTGCAAGGCTATAGGATTAAGTGACTTGCCAAAGGTCACAAAGCTAATTAAGTATTAAATGTCTGAGACTGCATTTGAACTCAGGTCCTCCTGACTCCAGGGCCTGTGCTTTATCTACTGTACCATGTAGCTACCCCTGATATTGCAATTTAAAACTAATTTATGATGTAGCCCTTAGAAATCCTTATTGGTGGTTTAATTATCCCCATTTCTATTTGAATTTGACATCAATGATTTAGACTTTTCTCAATTGAAAAGAGAGAAATGGAATGACCGTAAGAAAATTAGATAACTGGAGAATGGATCCTGATTGTGACAAGCTACAGTGGCAAGGACTAGGCTAATGATTCTAGAATAAAGATAAGCAACAAGGAAGGTGAGACATTTGGCACTGATAAAACATGTGGGATGGGAGAGTGGAAGGGAAATTATATACATAAGAAAAGAAACTCATAAGATTTAGAAAGCATCCTCAAAGTATGAACCTTAAATTCAAAATTCTCCATTTTATGACTTGAAGGCAAATGGAATCTTTTGAGCTAGTATATATATTCATTACCAATTCAGGGGTTAGTGGTACAGTGAATTTTGGAGATTTAACCTTCGAGGCCTGCCACCTTCTAAGTAATGAATAGGAGTCTCACAACCATAATCAACTGTTCCTTTGAATATTTATTTTCCTTCACAGTGTTTGCATATAATTGACAACATAAAGAAGTTATTCCTGATTCAAGGAATAGTAAAAGGAATAATTTAGTGTTATATACTTTCCCCAAAGAATATATAAATGTTATTCTTTAGATTAGGAGCCCTTTGGGAAAGGGAGCATGGTATCACATTGATGAATACAGGCAACCTCACTGTTGGTGCTCAATGTGCATATCATATTTTCTAGTCATCTGAGACTAGAGTTATAGACTGTTAGAACTGGAGGGAACCTTAGCAATCTTTGCAACAAGTTTTACACAAGAAGGAATCCAATGCTTCGAAAGTTATGATTTGTTCAAGATTATACGGCTTGTAATTGGCAGAGCAGAGCCCTGACTCTAAGATCAATATTTCTTCAACTTAAGCATATAATAAGATATTAAATTGTTGTTGAACAACAATAATGGAATATAATAATATATTCCATTATTATTGTTCAACCTTCATTTCTTCTTTCTTTCTTTCTTTCTTTCTTTCTTTCTTTCTTTCTTTCTTTCTTTCTTTCTTTCTTTCTTTCTTTCTTTCTTTCTTTCTTTCATTTTTAGTTTTTGCAAGGCAAATGGGGTTAAGTGGCTTGCCCAAGGCCATACAGCTAGGTTATTATTAAGTGTCTGAGGCCAGATTTGAACTCAGGTACTCTTGACTGCAGGGCTGGTGCTCTATCCACTGCACCACCTAGCTGCCCCCAACCTTCATTTTCTTTTTTTTCTTTTTCTTCTTTATTTTATTTTATTTTTTAATTCTCATTTTGTATAGTTTTTTTACATTAATAAAATATTCTTTTTAAAAGTAAACAAAATACCCCCCCCCATGAATATAGACTTGCTTGGGCGATAAAGTAAAGGGGAGAGAAAAAATTAAAATTAAAAAAAGAATAATAGTAATAATTGTAGGTATGGCCAGGTGGCGCAATGGACGAAGCACCAGCCCTGGAGTCACGAGCATCCAAGCTCACATCCAGCCCTGTAGACCCAACAATCACCCAGCTATGTGACATGCAAGCCACCTGATCCCCACCGCCCTGCAAAAACCAAAAAGAAGAAAAAAAAGAACCAAAATAAAATAAAATAGTAATAATAGTAGGGGTGGCTGGGTGGTAGACAGAGCATTGGCCCTTGAGCCAGGAGCACCCGGGTCCAAATCCGGCCTCAGACACCCAAAGATCACCCTGCTATGTGGCCCCTGGCAGGCCACCCAGCCCCATTTGCCCTGCACCCTCCCCCAAATAATAATAATAATAATAATAATGATAATAAATGTGCTTCAGTCTTTGTTCCAACACCAACAACTCTGTCATGGGTGGGTCGTATTCTTTATGGTAAGTCCATTGCAAAAGTTACTTCCATATTTTTCCAATGTTGCCATTGATGATCACAACTCCCTCCTTTCTTATTTCTCCACTACCATGTACTTTATTTTCTCTCTCCTTTAACTCTGACTCTGCTGTAGGGTCACTGAGTGGCTCAGCAGACAGATCCCTGGTCCTGGGTCCAAGAAGCCCTGAGCCCCCATACCACCCCTTAGGCCCAGAATCCACCTGGCCCTATGGTCCTGGACAGGCCTTCCAATCCCAGCCCCTTTCAAGAAGTAAAAAAGAAAATGTGTTATATCTGACCACTCTCCCACCATGGTCCATCCTCTCCTCCTTTATTCACATCCCCACCCCTTCCCCCTGTTCCCCCCTCCTTCTTATTCCAGATGCCTATACCCCATTGAGTATATACGCTGTTTCCTCTCCTAGCCACCTCTGATGAGAGCAAAGGTTCCCTCATTCCCCCTTGTCTCCTCCCTTCCATATCATTGCAATAGCTTATAGTAATAAAAAAATCTTATTATATGAAATATCTTGGCCTATTCCCCTCTCCTTTTTCTTTCTCCTATTACATTTCCCCTTTTTTTCTATTGACTCCATTTTTACACCATATTTTATCTCCAAATTCAGCTTTCTCCTGTGCTTCAACTATAAAAGCTCCCTCTACCTGCTCTATTAACTGAGAAGGTTCATATGAGTATTATCAGTATCATTTTTCTATGCAGGACTACATGCAGTTCATCATCATTAAGTCCCTCATATTTCCCCCCTCTCTTCCAATCTCCATGCTTCACCTGAGTCCTGTATCTGAAGATCAAACCTTCTGTTCAGCTCTGGCCATTCCAAAAGGAACATTGAAATTCCCCTGTTTCATTGAAAGTCCATCTTTTTCCCTGGAAGAGGACATTCAGTCTTGCTATGTAGTTCATTCTTGGCTGCATTCTAAGTTCTTTTGCCTTCTGGTATATTATATTCCAAGCCCTACGAGTTTCCAATGTAGTTGCTGTTAAGTCCTGTGTGACCATGACTGCAGCACCATGATATTTGAACTGTGTCCTTCTGGCTGCTTGTAATATTTTCTCTTTGACTTGGAAGTTCTGGAACTTGGCTATAATATTCCTAGGGGTTGGTTTTTTGGGATCTCCTTCTCGGGGGATCGCTGGATTCTCTCCATTTCTATTTTTGCCCTCTGCTTCTGGAATATCAGGGCAATTTTCCTGTAGTAATTCTTTGAAAATGATGTCAAGGCTCTTTTCCTGATCATGACCTTTAGGTATTCCAATAATTT